>NC_135802.1:33113088-33413088 GCF_964213995.1 Mustelus asterias
CATTCTTTCCGGTTGTATCACAGCTTGGTATGGCTCCTGCTCTGTCAAAACCACAAAAAACTACAAAGGGTTATGAATGAAGCCCAGTCCATCACGCATACCAGCCTCCCATTCATTGACTCTGTCTACACTTCCCGCTGCCTCGGAAAAGCAGCCAGCATAATCAAGGACCCCACGCACCCCGGACATGTTCTCTTCCACCTTCTTCCGTCGGGAAAAAGGTACAAAAGTCTGAGGACATGTACCAACTGACTCAAGAACAGCTTCTTACCTGCTGCCATCAGACTTTTGAATGGACCTACCTCGTATTAAGCTGATCTTTCTCTACACCCGAGGTATGACTGTAACACTACATTCTGCACTCTCTCCTTTCCTTCTCTATGGACGGTACGCTTTGTCTGTATGGCACGCAAGAAACAACACTTTTCACTGTATACTAATACGTATGACAATAATAAATCAAATCGAATCAAGTCAATTTTGAAGTCCTGAAAACAAAGCAAGATGGCAAAGTTGCAGGTATCCACCTGTGCGTGAGTAAAGGTCACATTACGGGCATGTTTCTGGGTTTTTAGCTGCACCAGAGAAAGACCTGAAGTTTAAATGTTATGGTAACTGTAATGACCTCAACGAGGCCCATGAGGTTGGCTTCCTGATTGAGGTCATGATTGCCTGCCTAATCAGGGAGTCTCTCCTGTGTATATTATGAGGAGTGTCAGGTCCACTGTCATTTCCTCCTTCACCCTCACTGCTGTTCCCAAACAAAATCAGTTTAAATCAACACAGCCCAGCATTGAACCCGGGGTGGTACTTTTCTGAATGGCAATCATTCAGCTTAGCTGATGGGTACAATGGATTTTGGTACCAAAATGAAGGTTGCAGTGTTCACTAAGATTTGGAGCTACATATGGGCACACAGTCCTAAGTCATTTTCAGACCACCAACTACCCATATGCTGGAAAGAATCTACATTTCTCTGTGCTATTACTCCAGTCACATCAGCATGGTCCCATTCAAAAATCAAGAGATTTACACAACCACTTATTGACAAGTCTGAAATTGTTAATGTTTCTCCTGGGCAATAGCCCCTTCAGGGGTTGTGCTGTCGAGAGCTATCCAAGGAATCTCCCACTAGGCCCATCCCTTGTCTCCTTCTTTGATTTGATTTGATTTATTATTGTCACATGTATTTACAGTGAAAAGTATTGTTTCTTGCACACTATACAGACAAAGCATACTGTTCATAGAGAAGGAAATGAGAGAGTGCAGAATGTAGTGTTACAATCATAGCTAGGGTGTATAGAAAGATCAACTTAATGCAAGGTAAGTCCATTTAAAAGCCTGACAGCAGCAGGGAAGAAGCTGTACTTGAGTCGGTTGGTATGTGACTTCAGACTTTGCATCTTTTTCCCGAAGGAAGATGGTGGAAGAGAGAATGTGCGGGGTGCGTGGGGTCCTTAACTATGCTGGCTGCTTTGCCAAGGCATCTGGAAGTGTAGACAGAGTCAATGGATGGGAGGCTGGTTTGTGTGATGGATTGGGCTACATTCACGACCTTTTGTAGTTTCTTGCGGTCTTGGGCAGAGCAGGAGCCATACCAAGCTGTGATACAACCAGAAAGAATGGTTGGTGAGAGTCGAAGCGGACATGCCAAATTTCCTTAGTCTTCTGAGGAAGTAGAGGCGTTGGTGGGCTTTCTTAACCAAATTGTCTATAATTAACTATTCTTATAATTATAATTAACTATTCTTGTTAATTTTGGTCATTTTCCTCAATGCCTGATTGCCATTTTTCTCATTGTGGGGTTTTCTGGGCCCTCCCTCCAAAGACGTGCGGGCTAGGTTGATTGGCTATGCTAACATTGCCCCTTAGTGTCCTGAGATGCGTAGGTTAGAGGGATTAGCGGGTAAATATGTAGGGATATGGGGGTAGGGCCTGGGTGGGATTGTGGTCGGTGCAGACTCGATGGGCCAAATGGCCTCTTTCTGCACTCTAGGGTTTCTATGGTTTCTATGGAAGTCAACCCCTCTTGGTGGGTTCCGCAGCAGTGGGGCGGACGAGCCACAGAAAGCCCTTTGGCAGAAACAGAAGATCCTACTGACAACCCATGGCTTACTCCATCTGCTGTGGGAAAACTCACTGCGAGTGGGGCTGGGGAAGAATATCCCAGCCTCAGTTAAGGAAAGGCAGTCCCCCGAAGTGTTGTCATTGCCCTCTTCCTGGCAAAATCACCAAGACATTTCTCACTGGTCCAGAAGATGTGGCACTTTGCCATTTTACCTTGTTTTCTGGACTTCTAAATTGATTTGATTTATTATTGTCACATGTATTAGTATACAGTGAAAAGTATTGTCAAGTATTACACTTCTCCATCTGTGAGATGATTACAGCACACCGAGTATTACATTTTAATTATGAACAATAAGATTCAGTCCTTCTTTTTATTCCACCGCATGTTTTGAAGTATTTATTTGAATTGACTGTATTGTGTTGAACATCAGAATTTTTAGTCTGAGGAGGAAAGCCATTAGACCCAACAAGCCCATCTGTTTTTGACAGTCTACAGTCCTAATCCTCAGTGACTTCAATTAGCTTCTTGTTCCTCAGTGCATTGGCTTCTAAATATTCACCTTCATTTTCAAATCCCTCCATGTTCCCTCATTCAACCTGCTGGTTCTTGTCTCCTATTTATCTACATCTTTCTACTCAGAGCCCTCAGACATCCCACACCTCTGAACTCTGCAATTTGCTTTGAATCATTGTGGCACAGAAGGAGGCCATTCAGCCCATTGAGTCCATTCCAGTTCTCTGTAGAGCAATCCCATTCCTCCACTCTCTCCCCTAGCCCTGTAAGAAGTCTCACAACAGCAGGTTAATGTGCAACAATTTTATTTGGAATCATGAGCTTTCGGAGCGCTGCTCCTTTATCAGGTGAGTGGTCTCCCCTAGCCCTGCAAGCTTATTTCCCTTATCTGCCCATTCAATCTCCTTTTGAAATCCTTCATTGAGAAAATAGTTCTTTTACTCTTGTCCAAACCTTATATCTGTGTCCTCCCTCATTCTGGCACCATCAGTTGATTGCAATAGCTTGTCTATTCTTAAAATCCTTCCAGCTGGCTACTTCTCACCTTCCTCCAAACTTACCTCTTTGTGCTTTCAATGGTTTTACCAAATGTTTATTACACTCCTGCCCGTGCCCTCTGGCTCCCCTGTGAAACATCTCAAAACATTCTGTTATATGTTCCTTTAAAGGCACAAATTGTTGCAATTGCTTCTTAGTCCCATTTACACTCTTGTTTTAATTGGCTTGCCTGGTAACTTATTCCATAAGTCAATTAGCCTTTGCGAATGAACATGTTTTGCCTGGCTGCCTTTCTTGGTCATAACTTCCTAATTTTTAACTTCTGTCCCCTAGCGTTTGAACCCTACACTGTAAACAAGTCACCTGAATCACCTCTGCTGACCCCTTCCAGTTAAGTCACCTCAGAATTTGCAGGTGCTCAAAGAAAGTCAGGCAAAACACTTTAACCTTTCCTTCAAACTTCAATCGCTGACATCTTGCTCACTCTCTAATGTTCTAAGGGACAAAAAAAATCCTTTCCCATCACAAGATAACTAGAACGCCACACGGGGACTGTAGGTGGAGTCTCCAATGAAGCATTATTTGATGGCTGGTCCCATTTTTCTTCACTGAAACTGTGTAAAATCAAGTGTAAACAAATAACTATTTTTTTGAGTAAGATGTTCATAATTGGAGAGTATTTAGTCTGACCCATCTGTGATTCCAATCCCACACCAACGTGTCTGATTCTTAACAGCTTTCTGAAGTGACTTCGCAAGCTGTTCATTTGCACCACGGATGCACAATAAATGTGAGTCTTGCTGATGGTGCCACCTCTTAAGAATGCATCACAAGAGAAATCTTGGCAAATCACAACAAACCAAAACAAAACCAAGAACTCTCAATGGACGAGGTTTACCGGTCGCGCTCGCCCCAAAACTGGAAAATCCTGCCCGAGGTCAACGCATCTTTCCATGGTCCGCCCCCCCTGCCCACTACACTTCCCGGGCAGGTGGGATGGGAAAATTCCCCCAAATGTGACAGTGACCAAAAAATGAATTTATGAATGGGAATCTAGAAGGGCGATTCTCCCAAAAGTGCTGAATTGATGGGAAAACTGTTCTAGATCACGACTGTTTTCTCAGTTCAGCTTCACATTCGAATCTCCCCACTCTGTGCACTGCAGAGGTCCCAATCGTGAATATCATTGAAAATCCTATTCACGCCAAAGAGCCTGAAATCGCGGGATGAGCGGGAACCCGCACAAGCGCACATCGCTGGGAGATCGCGGAAAAGACCTCCCAGCATCCAGATCACTGCCATCCAAACACCAGAAACATCGCTGGCCTTCACAACGCCCCCCCCCCCCCCCGCCACATCGCTGGCCTCATCGCTGGCCCCCACAACCCCCCCCCCAACACACATCGCTGATCCCCACAACCCCCCCCACACACATCGCTGACCCCCACAACCCCCCCCCACCCCACACACATCACTGGCCCCCACAACCCCTCCCCCAACACACATCGCTGGCCTCATTGCTGCCCCCCACAACCCTCCCACAGACATCGCTGGCCTCATCGCTGGCCCCCACAATTGCCCCACAGGCATCCCTGGCCTCATTGCTGCCCCCCCCGCCCCCCGTCTTCCCCCCCACACAGACATGGCTGCCCACTCATCTCATGCCCCCATGGATCTGGATAATGCGGATACCCAATCTCTCCATCCCTTGAACATACTGTCCTTACTGCTGCCCTGCAGAGAATTAGCGTTGTGCTGACATGCACAACCCCAGCTTGTGATCATTCCCTCTCTTGAATGGGAGCCTTGAGTATTGCACCCACCCTGGACACAGCAGCCTATTGAATGGCAGCCAATCAGCACCCCGAGGGATGAATGACACTCAACTGAATGCAGCCTTCAAAATCTCTCACAAGCATTTGTTGCCAATGGACCGGCCACACTCACTGCACCTGCACTCCCCTAATAAGCCAGAGCTGTATATAAGCTGCAGGAATGGACACACAGCCAGTCACACCACAAAGATGGCTGCGCGGAAACCAGCAGCAAACATCTTTTTCATCTGTACTTAGTGAATCTGCACATTGAACTGATGGTCTCCTACATTTATCCAACCAAAACGTCAAGGTCTCTTTTCTGATGAGCACAATGTTTGAGTGTTTAACACATTAACCCTTCTTTTTGTACTTTAAATTCATTTCAATTATTTTACAGACATCACTATGTACTACCTGTCTCTTAGAATGGACAGGGATAGGGATGGAGATGGAGAGGAAGGGAGGGGCGGGGAGATGGAGAGGAAGGGAGGGGCAGGAAGAAAGAGGGGAGGAGCAGAATGGTGCAAGGAGATGAGGGAGAAAGTGGGTCGGGTGGGGTGGGGAGGGGACAAACTCAGAAAGAGGGGGCATAGGGAAGGGGAACGGAAGAGAGAATAGGATTGGGTGAGAGGAATAGGCAGGGGTGATGGCTGAAATAGGAGAAAGGAACAGGTTAAGCAGCAATAAAGGTTGAAAGGCATGTTTAATTGGGGCCTAGCTATATGCTGGGTGGGGATATGACTTGGGGAGGTGGGTTAGTTATCCCCTGATAAGTTCCATCTTTCTCCTGAATAAGAGGAGGCTGCGCATCTACATTGTTACAGGCTGCGCTGGAAGGATTAAGGGTTACTTGTTCATTGGTAAAAGGTAAAGTCACCATAGTCCCGGATGACCATAAACTGTGATTGGTGGTGATTTAACTTGGGGGTCAGCACAACTCAGGCAAGGGGCAAGACTGAGAAGAAGGTCCTTCATGAATAACCTCAGCCAGTACAGGAATTGAACCCACACTGTTGGTGTCGCTCTGCATCACAAACCAGCTGTCGAGCCAACTGTGCTAACCAACTCCCATTGGCTCACTGGTAGGGATGGAGTAAATGGCTAACATTGCTTCTGGATATTAACTGCACAATCAGAGGAATGCCATTCTCAGAAGAAATGCCATGGAGTTTCCCACATTTAATTTGTAGTCTTTTACGGGATGTGGGTGCTACTGGCTAAGCCAGCATTTTTATTGCCCATTCCTAAATGCCAATGAGAAGGTGGTGGTGAGCCGCCTTCTTGGACCACTACAGTCCATGTGGTATAGGTGCACCCACAGTGCAATTCCACAGGGTGTTGCAGGATTTTGACCCAGTGACAGTGAAGGAACAGCATTATAATTCCAAGCCAGGATGATGTGTGGCTTGGAGGAGAATTTGTCGTGGTGTTCCCATGCATCTGCTGCCCTTGATCTTCTAGGTGATAGACCTCAGGGGTTTGGAAACCTCGGTCTAAGCAATATTGGTCAGCTGCTGCAGTGTATCTTGTGGGTAGTACACAATGCTGCAACTGTGGGTCAGTGGTGGAGGAAGTGGCTGTTGAAGGTGGTCTAAGGTTTGACAATAGGGGGCTCCTTTGTCAGAGAGTGGTTGGTGTGTGGAATGGACTGTCTGCTGTGATAGTGGTTATTGGATAGGTACATGGAGCACACCAGAATGATAGGGAGTGGGATAGCTTGTTTTTGGTTTCGGACAAAGCTCGGCACAACATCGAGGCCCAAAGGGCCTGTACTGTGCTATGTTCTAGGTTCCTTCGTCCTGGATGCCTGTCTAATTTCTTGAGTGTTGTTGGAGCTGCACCCATCCAGGCAAGTGGAGAATATTCCATCACACTCCTGGTTTGTGTCTTGTAGATGATGAACAGGCTTTGTGAGTCCAGATGTGGATTACTCTCCACAGAATTCCAAGCCTTGGACCTGCTCTTGTAGTCACAGTATTTATATGGCTGGTCCAGTTCAGTTTCTGGTCACTGGTAACCCCAGAATGTTGATAGTGGGAGATTCAGTGATGGTAATGCCATTGAATATTAAGGGACAATGGTTAGATTCTCTCTTGTTGAAGATAGTCATTGCCTTGCACTTATGTGGCATGAATGTTACTTATCAGCCCAAGACCAAATGTTGTCCGGGTCTTGCTGCATATGGACATGGATTGCTTCAGTATCTGAGGAGTTGTGAATGGTGCTGAACATTGTGCCATCATCAGCGAACATCCCCACTTCTGACCTATTGAAGGAGGGACGGTCATTGGTGAAGCAGCTGAAAATGGTTGGGCCTAGGGAACTACCCTGAGGAACTCCTGCAGTGATATCCTGAAATTACAATTAACATTAGAAAAATGTTGCCATTTTTGTGGTTCCTGCAAGGGAGTAAGGGGGAATTATCTGGAGATTAATGTGAGAGATTGTTTCCTGGACTGGAGACGTTAACCGACAAGCAGCACAGAACTGGCAGCAATGAAATCATGAGCCACAAATGTGTTCAGTGAAGCCAAATATGTTTTCTATAAAATTTTCCATTCAGGCTATGATAGCATATTGTCAATAAATCTTATGTTTAATGGCTTAAGAAACTGAGCTGACATAGCATATTATAGAATCATAGAATCCTACAATGCAGAAGGAGGCCATTCGGCCCATCAAGTCTGCACCAACTACGATCCCACCCAGGCCCTATCCCCATATGTTTAGTAATCCAAAGAACATGGGCTGAATTTTTCCAACTGGACCATTATCCTGTTGTCAGCCTCGATTCCAAGTCAGGAACGTGGAAGCGGCCAGGGCAGGAGGTCATTTTTCTGGAGGCCGCCAATTAAGAAGCCACTTTGAGGAAGGTCGGGTGCTGGCGTTCTGCAAGGTGACAGCATGTGGCATCGAGGTGACATTCTGAGGAGTGACAGCAAGGTGGAGTGCAGAGAGGATACAAATTTGATTGGGTTTTTTGAAGGGGTAACCAAGAAGGTAGATGAGGGCAGTACAGTTGGTGTTGTTTACATGGACTTTAGCAAGGCCTTTGACAAGGTACTGCATGGAAGGCCAATGAGAGGGCCCGTATCGGTGTCCAGTTGGCAGCTCCACTGGCTGAGGCAGGCAGGAAACCAAGAGGGTGCCTCAAAATGGAGGCATTCTCTGTCTGGGGTAAATTAAAACTTCCTTCACTGCAGCATCACACCTTTCATCAGAGCTCTGACTAAGGGTCATCCAGACTTGAAACATTGGCTTATTCTCTCTCCACAGAAGCTGTCAGACCTGCTGAGATTTTCCAGCTTTTTCTGTTTTAGTTTCAGATTCCAGTATCCATGGTATTTTGCCTTTACCTTTCTCTAAATTGACCCACTAATTGGTTTAATTAATTACCCTCCGCTGCAGGGTGAGTCACTTCTGCCATATTGACTCCGCCTGTCAACCAGGCAATGCTTTCCATCCTTTCTCTCGGTTCCAACTCCTAATCCCAACTCCTAATCTGCCTTCCAAGATCTGGAAGTAGAAAGCTATTATCAGTAAAACTAAACATGAAGCTGTTCCCTCGAGGGACAGAAACTTGCTGTCCTAATCTCATTTGGTTTGCATGGAGCTCCAGCCCAAGTGGTAGTATGGTGGCATTATGACTGGACTAGTAATTCACAGACTCAGGATAACTCTCTGGGGACTGGCGTTCAAATCCCACCGTGTCAGATGGTGAAATTTGATTCCAATAAAAATCTGGAATTAAAAATATGACGATCAATATGGAAAATCCTGAGGGAAGGAAATCTGCTTACCTGACCTGCCTGCTACATCAAATAATTAATTTTAACAAAACAAGGAACTTCTATTATTGCTGTCATTATCACCTTTAAAACAAAGCAATTCATTAATTCATGTGATGTATAAAACATGTCCGGGTATAGTCTTTACTAATACCTGCGTGGCTAACAATTAAACTGTTCTCATGTTACAGTTAAACTGGAGCAATATAAATTATGAACTTTGTGTTGGCCTCTGTCACATCCTGCTTCCTCCAAAGCTCTTAAAAAACGGAAGGCAGAGAATCTCCTGCTCAGTTGGATATATATATATATTAACAAGATTGATCGGCACCTAGGTTTTGCAGAGGGATTGATTTCGTTCCACACTACTGGCCAGCATTTTATGTGCAGAAGTGATATATTAATGCTTCAAACTGTCGAGGACTGTGTGCCCCACTCTGTTTTCCCAACATTCTCCATCACCATCATCCGTGCCCCCTACTTACCACCCCTTCCCCTCTCAGCCTCCCAACATCACTGCCCACAGCCCCCAGAAGCACACAAGATTGCAATGGACTGGTGAAGGGGTCTCCAGGCACAAACTATCTGCATACACCTCAGGACCATTCCCTGGGATTTAGGGTGGATCATGGAATGGCCAAGGCAGTGGATGGAAGTGCTGACCACTGCACTTCCACCAACCTGAAAAGGTTTGCAGAATTTATGCTCTTTAATGTTTATTTTACGCCCCTTTCTTCTCACACAGTTTCTCACCACAATGTTTGAACTGGCTCTCTATATTACAGTGAGCGTTCTTAACATGGAAATTACACCAGTTGTGTAAAGGGTGGCATGGTGGCACAGTGGTTAGCACTGCTGCCTCACAGCGTCAGGGACCTGGGTTCAATTCCAGCCTTGGGTGACTGTGTGGCGTTTGCACATTTTCCCCGTGTCTGTGTGAGTTTCCTCTGGCTGCTCTGGTTTCCTCCTCCAGTCCAGTCTAGGTAGATTGGCCATGCTGAATTGCCCCTTTGTGTGGGTTGGGGGGAGGGGGGGTTAGCGGACTAAATACATGGGGAGAAGATCTGGGAGATGCTCTGTCAGAGGGTCGGGCAGACTCAACGGGCCAAATGGCCTCCTTCTCCACTGTAGGGATTCTATGATTCTATGAATGAACCAACGCAGCTGAAAATGGGAGAAAACCTCAGCAGGCCTGGCAGCATCTGTGGAGAGGTGAACATTTCAGGTCCAATATGACTCAATGTGAACTTACAAATTTCTTACAGGGTGGATATGGACAGGATGCTTCCCCTGGCTGCTGAGTCTAGACATGATGTGGAGATGCCGGCGTTGGACTGGGGTAAGCACAGTAAGAAGTCTCACAACACCAGGTTAAAGTCCAACAGGTTTATTTGGTATTTGACACTTATGGTATTTATGGTATTTGCTACCAAAGCTACCAAGCTTATGGTATTTGCTACCAAATAAACCTGTTGGACTTTAACCTGGTGTTGTGAGACTTCTTACTGTGCTGAGTCCAGAACCAGGGGACTGAGTCTCAGAATAACGGCAGGCCACTTAACACTGAGAAGAGGAGGAATTTCGTCACTCAGAGAGTGGTGAATGTTTGGAATTCTCTATGTCAGGGGGCTGTGGAAGCTCAACCATTGAGCGTGTTCAAGACAGATGACATCAAGAGAAATGCAGATAGGCGGGAAAGTGGCATTGAGGTAGATGATCAGCCATGATCAAATTGTAAGAAGTCTCACAACACGGCACGGTAGCACAGTTGTTAGCACTGCTGCTTCACAGCACCAGGGACCTGGGTTTGATTCCTGGCTTGGGTCACTGTCTGTGTGGAGTTTGCACATTCTCCTCGTGTCTGCGTGGGTTTCCTCCGGGTGCTCCGGTTTCCTCCCACAGTCCAAAGATGTGCGGGTTAGGTTGATTGGCCATGCTAAAAAAACAAATTGTCCTAACATGTGTAGGTTAGAGGGATTAGTGGGTAAGCATGTAGGGATATGGGGGTAGGGCCCGGGTGGGATTGTGGTCGGTGCAGACTCGATGGGCTGAATGGCCTCTTTCTGTACTGTAGGGTTTCTATGATTCTATGAACACCAGGTCTCCACGTCATGATCAAATTAAATAACAGAGCAGGCTCGATGGGCTGAACGGCCTACTCCTGCTCCTATGTTCGTAGTCGCAGTATTTTGCTTTTAATACAGCATCAATCTCTTTGTGCTGACTTAAAGTGAAAGCACGGTGGTACAGTGGTTAGCACTATGGTATGGCAGGGTATGGCAGGGTCCCCGGAATTGAACCTGGGACCGTGCCATACAGCGCCAGGGTCCCAGGTTCAATTCCGGCCTCGGGTCACTGTCTGTGTGGAGTTTGCACACTTGTCTCCGTGTGTTTCCTCCGGATGCTCCGGTTTCCTCCCACACTCCAAAGATGTGTGGGTTAGGTTGATTGGCCACGCTAAATTGACCCTAGTGTCAGTGGGACTAGCAGGGTAAATGCTGGGTCTGGGTGGGATTGTGGTCGGTACAGACTCGATGGGCTGAATGGCCTCCTTCTGTACTGCAGGGATTCTATTTTATGATTCTACAATTATTGAGGTCATCACGTGTGCATCAAGACTTTGAGAAGAGTTGCTCTGAGATATCTGGTGAAATTGTAAGTGTTCTTTCTTTCAGAAGATGTGATTTTCTTATCATTGCACAGAGAGGAAAATATTTATAAATGCATTTCTAATGATGTTGCACTTTGCGACCAGAGGGAGATCTCACTGTAAGATGCGAATACAACAAATTTCTGTCAAGTCTAGCAAATCAGGTGGAAACCCGAAGCCAACTGTTTAATTGATAAACAGTGTCCCACCTCGGGAATTTGTTGCTGGCCTACTGCAGTAAACCTAAAAGTATATCACAGTTAAAAGTGAGGACTGAGAACATTGTTTGGAGAAACACTTTTGATAGAAGTTAAATAATAACAGCATACCAGCAAGCGTACAAAATTCAGGTTAATATGTAACTGGCCACTTTAAGAGTAAACAATTCACTCAGTCTTACCACAATGTGGACTTTATTCTCCGTGTCATCACGAAGGAAAAAACATGCATTTTATATTGTCATCTTGTACTGCAATTGGCAAAGCATTTCAGATGTTGCTGCATGCCCACCAGGTTAATGACATTTTGTTTAGATTGACTAAAAACCACCTCCTGCAAGTTATGTGAAATGACTCATATCTAGTTCCAGGGATAGAGTTCTGCAGGACAATCCCTATCATTGGTAAGGGCAACTTTACTGGATAAATGAGGTGCATAGCTGGAGATTTGACTGAGTTTCTTTATGAAAACAAGTGACCAGAGGAAACACATCAGATTGCAAACATTGATAAGGCAGCTTCCGAACCCCTTCATAATTGGCAACTTTCTGATGAGGGATAGCAAGGTATCTGTGTTTAATCATTTCTCCACATAACGTATTCACATCACTCAAAGTACATAAGCCCCCACCAGGATTCACCCCAGTAGGCTTCCCTGCTAATGGAAAACTATCACACAATCAGCCAACACAATGCTGCAATTAGCAAGACAATTAAATCCGTTTGCAGATTGGCACTTTGTCTATTTGGTCGCGAACATGTGTTAATTATTCTTGTTAGTAAGGTGTAAAATAATCATTATCACTTAATAAGTAAGCTTAAACTCCTGCAGTTTCTTTCTTGCGGGAAACCTGTTCCTGCTTCGTGATGGAAAATAATTCCTTTTAACATTTGTATATTGTGTTGAAAATCACTGATTATGGGACACTCCATCTCAATGAGGATCTTTTTTTTCTCAGGAGATTTTTGCAGCACCATTTGTGTTGGTGTTGCACTGAACTGTTGGCAATGGATGGTACGCTGGCACGTTCATCATACTGAAGCCCGGCAGGTGATACAATTGACTTCTTTATGTGGGAATATTTTGAGTGAAAGCAGTTCCATAATATATTACAGATGCTGGTGCCTTGGATTTGTTCCATTTAGTTGTTTGCATGTCATCTTGAAATAGTCGGCATTGGTATGAGTGTGTAATTTGTGTGTAAGCATGTAAATGGACGGTAAGTGGTTCGCACTGCTGCCTCACAGCACCAGGGACCCAGGTTCAATTCCCAGCTGAGGCCACTGTGTGTGTGTCCCAGCTGGGGCCACTGTCATGTTCTCCCCATGTCTGCGTGGATTTCCACTGGGTGCTCCGATTTCCTCCCACAGTCCAAAGATGTGCGGGTGAGGTGGATTGGCCATGCTGAATTGCCCCTTAGTGACAGGGAGAAAAGCTGGGATGCGTGGGGTTTTTGCACCTGATGGTGATGCTGGCTTCGTAATAATTACTAGCCGAGACATCGGAGGTAACTCCCCTGCTCATCTCTGAAATAGTGCTGTGGAATTTTTTTACACCTACCTCAGATGGACCCCCAGCTAAATATCCCATTCAAAATATCACACCTCTGACAATGCAGCACTCCCTCAGTACTGCGCTGGAGCAGGACTATAAATCTATGGTCTCCTGACTCAGAGGCAGATGTTCTACCAGCTGAGCAACAGCCGACATCCTGCTACCAGAACAAACTGATGTGCGTACAGCAGCCTTTTATTGTAATTTCCGAATGTACTTGTCGCCCTGGAGACGGAGAGCAAAACCATTGTACAGTATCTCCTGTGAATAATGCTACCTCCAAAGGTGAAAGGGTGTAATACATATTCTCACACACACACATACAAATTGGTGTTATACATAAGATAAAAACTCAATGCTGTGAATGCTGGAGTCTGAAGCAAAAACATAAAATGCTGGAAAATCTCAACAGGCGTGACAGCATCTGTGGAGAGAGAATAGAGCCAATGTTTTGAGTCTGGATGACTCTGTCAGACCACAGCTCTGACAAAGTGTCATCCTGATGCAAAATATTAGTTCGACTCTCTCTCCACAGATGCTGTCAGACCTGCTGAGATTTTCTAGCATTTTCTGTAGAAATTATATATGCTGTAGAGTGCTGGCTTCCCAAAGACTAATGACCAAGGACTTGTAACAAACAATACTATATTTACTAGCTGAGCAGCTACTCCATGCTTGCGCCTGTGCTCCGGGGAGAACTCCCGCGCACCCGACACATAACCCCTTTAGTAGCCATATCATCATGTGACCACTCGGTCTACACATGCCATTGCCTACTATTTCAAGATGCCATGCAAGCGACAATTAGTTCAATCATAATGCCACAAGACAGCAAGAAGGCAATCAAAGAAAGCAATAAAAGATGCAAACAAGTTTGAAACTGAGGTCCAGAATAAGAACACAAGAACATAAGAAATAGGAGCAGGAGTAGGCCATCTAGCCCCTCGAGCCTGCCCCGCCATTCAATAAGATCATGGCTGATCTGAAGTGGATCAGTTCCACTTACCCACCTGATCCCTATAACCCCTAATTCCCTTACCGATCAGGAATCCATCTATCCGTGATTTAAACATATTCAACGAGGTAGCCTCCACCACTTCAGTGGGCAGAGAATTCCAGAGATTCACCACCCTCTGAGAGAAGAAGTTCCTCCTCAACTCTGTCCTAAACTGACCCCCCTTTATTTTGAGGCTGTGCCCTCTAGTTCTAGCTTCCTTTCTAAGTGGAAAGAATCTCTCCACCTCTACCCTATCCAGCCCCTTCATTATCTTATAGGTCTCTATAAGATCCCCCCTCAGCCTTCTAAATTCCAACGAATACAAACCCAATCTGCTCAGTCTCTCCTCATAAAATCGACAGAATAAGATGATAAATATTCTAAATTATTGTTTCTTCCAAGTATTCCCAAGTACAGGTGAGAGCAGCATGCCCTACCAAGCAAAGATTCTCCAAGTAACCCAATAGGTGGAATTTTATGATCTCGCTCGTGCGAGACCGGAAATTCCCGCCCGAGGTCAATGGAGATTTCTGTTGTCGGATCCTCGCCTGCGCCGATTCCATGGTGGGTGAGGTGGTAGATTTCCAGCCAATGACTGTGTTACTAATTACCTGGAAGTTCTGGTTCAAAACAAATGAATCCTATTGGATTGATTGTATTTAATCACATGAAAAAAGTGAGGGAAGAGGTTTGTGAAGCTCTGATACTATGAGGGAATCACTGGACGCAGAAGAGTTACCAATGGGTTCGAAACAGGCTAATGGTGTGCCCATATTTTAAAAGGATGACAGAACAGACACAGCTAACTGCAGTCCCATTAGTCTTGCTTCCATTCTACATAAAATATTCGAATCAATTCCAGAGTGTAAACTTTAGGAACTGTCCGTAAAATAAGACTCTTGTAAACAGCAGTCAGCATTGGTTAAGGTGGAGGGAATCTCACCTGGCTGACTCCTTCTCAAAAGTGGCTACCCACAGTGAACTGTGGTAAACCCTATGATGTAATATACCTTAACTTCCAAAAGGCTTTGGTCAAACTTCCAAATAAAAGACAACTAATTACACTTGGAGCTGTCAGAATTCAAGATAAACCTGGGAATGGATGAGAAACGGATGAAGGGTAGAAGATAATGAATAATTGAAAGAGGAGTTGTGTCAGGGTGGGAGGACTGATTGGGGTTCTCAGGGCTCAATGCTGTAATCGCTAACTCTTTCCATTTACCTATAGACCTCGGGTTTAGAAACTCACTGCAAAGTGGTCAGAAGAGTACAAAAGCAAAATATTTTTTAAAAGGTAAGGAACTTTTAAGTGTTGGTGTTCAAAGAGAGTTGCGTGTGCTTGTAGGAGGAATGCAGAAATTTAGCATGCAGGTGCAGCAAGCAATTAGGATAGCAAATGACATGTTGTCCTTTACTGGAAGGTGATTGGAATACACGAACCATAGAAGTTTTACTATAATTGTACAGGGTTTTGGTGAGACTGCATCCTTTTTTTTCAATTTGTTTATTAATCACATTAGTTACATTAACACTGCAATGACGTTACTGTGAAAATCCCCTCGTTGCCACACTCCGGCGCCTGTTTGGGTACACTGAGGGAGAACTTAGCATGGCCAATGAATCCAACCAGCATGTCTTTCAGACTGTGGGAGGAAACCGGAGCACCCAGAGGAAACCCACGCAGACACGGGGGGAACGTGCAGACTCCGCACAGACAGTGACCAAAGCTGGGAATCGAACCCGGATCTCTGGCATTGTGAGGCAGCAGTGCTAACCACTGTGCCACCGTGCCATCCCACCATATGAGCACCGTAAGTTTTTTAAATTTCATGCTTGATTAAGAAGTAGATTGATGTCAGCCTCTGTAAACTTAATTAGAACTTAATTAGAACACACAGCACAACTTGTTCACTGTTCTGGTGATTGTGTCGTTGTTGCTTTGCCGAGCAATACAGAATAATGTTTAGAATTTTCTTTTAAAAATCTATTCGTTTGGGAAAATAAGTGATCCAAATGTAACACGGAAGAGACACAATTCTTGTTTTTTTTAAAAAAATGACTGGAGAGGTTAGCTGACAGGAAAAAGGGGAAGTACAAATTTTATCCAAAGATTTGGGGGATTTTTATGTTTAGGAATACACGCATGTAGAAATCCTAAGCAGTTTGTAAACATAAATCAGTTAAGTTAAAGAGGATTCCACTAATGTCAGAGATAAACCAAAATCTCGTCAGTTTACCCTTTCTGGAGACGCCTGAGATTAAGTTTCTCTGTGTGCATTCTTAGTGCTTGTGACAATAGCAACACTTCCTTTTGGGCTAATGGGTCCAGAGCCTTGTCTATTGTTTGCTGATTAACTGGCCCATTCATTGCTCAGGCCACTAATAGCATACTCCTCATAGTTTTCCTGCATTACTGTAACCATTAATGAGAGACAATTACAGCTCACAGCAATTCTCAGGCCGAAGAAATTCTAAAGTGCTTTTATTTTTGCTGAATGAGAGTTCCTTCAGAATAGTGGGCAAATTCACTTCATTGTTGGACACAGCCGAAGAGTTTTTGTTTAGAATAATGTATTTATTTGGAGTTGGCTAATAATTAGTTTCTAAAAGAAAAGAGATTACCAGTTTTCAGCTGAGATAGGTTCAAGGTGGACGTGCAGTTTGATTATTAGAAAGATCGGGGGTAGAGAAACGATTTAAGGCAAGCTCTGGGGAGAGGGAAACACAGAACAGTTATCCTGAATTAACATATCTCTGAGGGACATCGCCTAAAAGTAGTCAAAAGTCTAAAAAGGTAAAAAGATACAAAAGTCTAAGGTCACGTACCAACCGACTCAAGAACAGCTTCTTCCCTGCTGCTGTCAGACTTTTGAATGGACTTACCTTGCATTCAGTTGATCTTTCTCTACACCCGAGCTATGGCTGTAACACTACATTCTGCACTTTCTCGTTTCCTTCTCTATGAACTCTATGAAGGGCGGCACGGTAGCACAGTGGTTAGCACTGCTGCTTCACAGCTCCAGGGATCTGGGTTTGATTCCCGGCTTGGGTCACTGTCTGTGTGGAGTTTGCCCATTTTCCTCGTGTCTGCGTGGGTTTCCTCCGGGTGCTCCGGTTTCCTCCCACAGTCCAAAGATGTGTGGGTTAGGTTGATTGGCCGTGCTAAAAAAAAAATTGCCCTTAGTGTCCTGAGATGTAGGGGGATTAGTGGGTAAATATGTAGGGATATGGGGGTAGGGCCTGGGTGGGATTGTGGTCAGGGCAGACTCCATAGAACCATAGAAATCCTACAGTGCAGAAGGAGGCCATTCGGCCCATCGAGTCTGCACCGACCACAATCCCACCCAGGCCCTACCCCCACGTATTTACCCGCTAATCCCTCTAACCTACGCAGCCCAGGACACTAAGGGGCAATTTAACATGGCCAATCAACCTAACCCGCACATCTTTGGACTGTGGGAGGAAACCGGAGCACCCGGAGGAAACCCACGCAGACACGAGGAGAATGTGCAAACTCCACACAGACAGTGACCCAAGCCGGGAATCGAACCCGGGACCCTGGAGCTGTGAAGCAGCAGTGCTAACCACTGTGCTACCGTGCCGCCCAACTGTGCTACTGTGCCGCCCAACTGTGCTACCGTGCCACTCAATGGGCCGAATGGTCTCTTTCTGTACTGTAGGGTTTCTATGATGAATGGTATGTTTTGTCTGCATAGCGCGCAAGAAACAATACTTTTCACTGTATGTTAATACATGTTACAGTAATAAATCAACTCAAATCAAATCGTTAGAAAGAAAATAGAAGACTCACGTTCAAATGACGCCAACTGAGTGCTTTCCAGCCAATGAAGTACTTATGAAGTGTAGTCACTGTTGTATGAAGGCAAAACATCCATATGTCATATTATTGATGGGTAATTATTTTGACATGAAAAAGTAAATTATCTCTCAAATGAATAGGATGGGAGAGTGGTGGGAAGAAGTTATCCTAAAGAAAAGAAAGTAAAGGCTGTAAAACCAAGTTAAAGCTCAAGAGTTAGTGTACATGTGTTTGGGTGGATTTATATTGATTTGCCAGAAAATAAAGAAACAAGATTTAAACCCAGCAGGTGTAACGCTTGCCAATTTTTAGCATTGCTATTGTCCCAGGATTTCATGGGGTCAGCCATAGAAACATAGAAAATAGTTGCAGGCCATTCGACCTGGGGTAAATCTTTTAGGATTGAGGTGAGGAGAAATTTCTTACCCCTTATTCTCAAACTATGACTCCTACCGTGGGCGGCATGGTAGCACAGTGGTTAGCACTGCTGCTCCACAGCGCCAGGGACCCAGGTTTGATTCCCGACTTGGGTCACTGTCTATGTGGAGTCTGTGTGGGTTTCCTCCGGGTGCTCTGGTTTCCTCTCACATTCTGAAAGATGTGCTGGTTCGGTGCATTGACCTGAACAGGCGTTGCACTGTGGCGACTGAGGGAATTTCACAGTAACTTCATTGCAGTGTTAATGTAAGCCTTACTTGTGACTAATAAATTAACTTTAACTTTAGTTCTGGACATCCCCACCATCAGGAACATTCTTTCTGAATCTACCCTGTCTAATCCTGTTAAAATTTTATAAGTTTCTGTGAGATCCCCTCTCACTCTTCTAAACTCCAATGAATATAATCCTAACCAACTTAGTCTCTCCTCATATAACAGACCCACCATCCCAGGAATCAGCCTGGTAAACCTTTGCTGCACCCCCTCTAGAGCAAGGACATCCTTCCTCAGATAAGGACGCAGCCTTCATTACTTTTTCGCTCCAGTGAGTTCCAGGCGCATGAAGGACCTGGTGCTGGAAACTCGTCCCATGGAACCCTGACAGGAAACTCCACACAGCGGTAGCCTTAAAGGGGCTGCTGGGAAAATTAAAGAATGCAGCCATTTAAAGCTAAACGCTCAAGGATGACCAATGATTAGCCTTTAGAAAATACTATAAATATTCAATCTACATACTTCAACTTTTCCATAGCCTGTCTGGAGCATGAAAAGTGGAAAGCTAAGAAAGGAGGAAGTACATAATCCAATGCCCTTGCACCAATGCCCTCCCACCCGTCCCCCACCAGCCTGCTCCATGGCCAGAATTTCAAAAAACCCATGAAACTTGTCCCCTGTGAATGCTGCCCCCCACTGTGAGCTCCATATTGCAGAACTCACATCCAAAGACCTTATTCTTAAAAATGTTAACAGAGCTGCTGTGTATTTCCAGCATTAGTTAAAAGGGAGAGTGAAACGCACAGAATACTGAAATGCATGGATAGATGTTTCCATTAGTAGGAGAGATTAGGATGAGAGGGCACAGCCGCAGAGTAAAGGAATGACCCTTTAGAACCGAGAGGGTGGTGAAATTATGGAATTCATTGCCACAGAAGGCTGTGGAGGCCAAGTTGTTGAGTGTATTTAAGACAGAGATAGATAGGTTCCTGATTGATTTGATTTGACTTATTATTGTCACACGTATTGATATATAGTGAAAAGTATTGTTTCTTGTGCACTGTACAGACAAAGCCTGCCATTCATAGAGTACATAGAGGAGAAGGAAAGGAGAGGGTGAAAAATATAATGCTACAGTCGTAGCAGGGTGTAGCGAAAGATCAACTTAATATAAGGTAGATCCATTCAAAAGCCTGATGGCAACAGGGAAGAGGCTGTTCTTGTGCCAGCTGGTATGTGATCTCAGACTTTTGTACCTTTTTCCGATGGAAGAAGGTGGAAGAGAGAATGTCAGGGGTGTGTTGAGTCCTTGCTTTTCCAAGGCAGTGGGAAGTGTAGACGGAGTCGATTGATAAGGGAATCAAAGGTTCCAATGAAAAGGTGAGAGAATGGGGTTGAGAAACATATCAGCCATGATCGAATGGCGGAGCAGACTCGATGGGCCGAACGGCCTAATTCTGCTCCCATATGTTGTGGTCTCATGGACATGGAGAGGGCACTGCAGTGAAGCTGGTGCTGGGCAGAGGGGTATTTTGAGAGCTGGTCTGATTCAGCAATAGCAGTGGGTGGGAATTCCAGAGTTTAAGAGCACAGCTGAAGGTGGATTATTCAGTGAATCTGAGTCTGAGAAAGGGGAGGGGGAAGAAACAGAAGAGTCACTGCCTACATCTGAGAGACCGCTGGCGGTGATAAGTAATAAATAGAATCGAGGAGTTCAAGTTACATTGCTGGCTTTCTCCTTTTAGGCAGCCAATGATATTTCATTTCTGAATGCTGTTCTTCATTTTATTTGCGAAGAGTGTTCATTTCACAAATGCTGCACAATGTTATTTCCAATGCTGTTTGAAAACAGCAACTGATACTCTTGAGTATCTATTACTCCCACCCCTTCCCAACAATCAGAAACATGCAGATGACATATTTACAGAAACTAGAATTAGATACTGGTCGCTTAATTGTTGAAAACAAATGTTGCTTTTTAAATTATATTCTTCTTCTAATTTCCTCTCCTTTCTCCTTCTAAGTTTGTATGTGCTGCTCACTTTCCAAAGCAATAGGAACAGACTCAAAGACCCTTTACCAATGTTACATTTCAAAGAGCCACTGGCGGGATGGTGAGATTACCCAATTCTGATTGTTGTCCCACCCTTGGGAGAATCCCAAGCTTTGTTCAAAGTCATCCCAGGGTGCCATGGCTGAGATTATTTGGACAGGTACATGGATGGGAAAGGTTTAGAGGGATATAGGCCAAACGCAGGAAAAATGGAACTAGTTCAGTTTAGGAAACCAAGGTCGGCATGAACGAGTCGGGCCGAAGGGCCTATTTCTGTGCTGTATATCTCTAAGACTCTATGATTAGGAATTTTGGTGTCATTTTAATCCTAACATCTGGAATTTCCTCCATAAACCTTTCCATCTAATTGGCTTTTCCTCCTTTAAAATGCTCCTTAAAATCTACCTCTTTGACCAATCTTTAGATCATCTTTCGGCGGCACGGCAGCACAGCAGTTAGCACTGCTGACTCACAGCACCAGGGTCCCGGGTTCGAATCCCGGCTTGGGTCACTGTCTGTGTGGAGTTTGCATGTTTTCCTCGTGTCTGCGTGGGCTTCCTCCGGGTGCTCCGGTTTCCTCCCACAGTCCAAAGATGCGCAGGTTAGGTGGATTGGCCATGCTAAATTGCCCCTTAGTGTCAGGGGGACTAGCTAGGGTAAATGCATGGGGTTATGGGGATAGGGCCTGGGTGGGATTGTGGTCAGTGCAGACTCAATGGGCCAAATGGCCTCCTTCTGCACTGCAGGGATTTTATGATCACCTGCTCTAAGATCTCCTTATGTGGTTCAGTGTCAAACATTGCTTTGTAATATTTCCATGAAATGCTTTGGAACATTGTGTTGCATCAAAAGTCTGAGATAAATACAAATCAGGTAAAGTCGCCATTTTCCCAGGTGACCATAGTGGCTTAACCCGAGAATCACAATATCTGATGCGAGGGGGAAGGTTGAGAAAGCGGGTCCTTCATGAATAACCTCAGCCGGTACGGGAATTGAACCGGGGCCATTGGTGTCGCTCTGAATCACAAACCAGCCAACTGAGCCAACCAACTCTACAAAGTAGTGCTGCATACGTACTGAATGGAGTGCAACTGATTATAAGTTGATGGATCATATCTTCATTGGTAAAACCACAAACTAAACCCTCACAAATGGCCATTTACCAAGTGATGCAGAAAACTGCTTCTAGTGCTGGAGATTGATTTTGCATTTAAAACAAGTATTTTGTTTGGAAAATAGACGTTTTTCTATTTTACTCATATTTGCGTAAGGAGGTTTCAGTAATGTACTTCCTGAGATTTTTTTCAGCAATGTCTCTTATTTGAATTTGCTGAGTCTACAACGGAAGGTGAGGTGATGGCCTAGTGGAATTATCACTAGACTATTAATCCAGAAACTCAGCTAATGTTCCGGGGACCCAGGTTCGAATCCCACCATGGTGGAATTTAAAATCAATCAAAAATATCTGGAATTGAGAATCTACTGATGACCATTGTCGAAAAAACCCATCTGATTCACTAATGTCCTTTAAGGAAGGAAATTTGCTGTCCTTACCTGGTCTGGCCTACATGTGATTCCAGAACCACCGCATTGTGGTTGACTCTCAACTGCCCTCGGGCAACTAGGGATAGGCAATAAATGCTGGCCAGCCAGCAACGCCCATGTCCCATGAATGAACAAAAAAAAGATTATTTATTTCTGGATTGTGCCCATGATGAAAATATCAGACCCATGTGTTTTGGACAAATAATACATATTTGGGAGTAGTTTATTTACAACAACTTTCACTTATGTCGCAAACTTACTGCAATAAAAAGTCTCAACACACTTCAGAGATGCAATAAATGGAGAAAGGATGATCATGGTGCTAATTAAAGGTAAGATTGAAGAGGTCAGTTTTGAATATTGTTGATGAAAGAGAGATAGGATTGCAGAGGAAATTAGGATGGATGTTCAAGAAAGCAGGGCTGAAATGGATAAAGGCTCTGCAGTCAAAAGTGGGACAAGAGATTGGACGGGGTGTAGAAGGAGAACAGCAGACGTCAAGGAACGTCAAGGAATACAGACCCTGACTGAGGTTGTAGAGGTAGGAGGGGGTGAACCCATGGAGGGATTTGAAGATAAATGCAAAAAAGTTTTCAATCAATGAGTCAAATTCCAATGACGAGTAATCAGGGAATGAGACTGGAGGAGGGTGGTAATTTGGTGGATAAACTGTGATTTGCAAAGGATTGAACTCAAGAGCCATGGAGTGCACTAGAATAATTGGGTCTGGAAGTGACAGAGGTTGTGTATAGTATTTCAACATAATTGGAGATTAGCTATGGGCAGTGAAGGGTACTGTTGCAAAAGTGTGATTAAGCAATATTAATCACTGCAATTAAGGATTCACTTTGATGGCAGGCAGTAAAACTATTGGTTACTCCTCCATAATTTCATGCGATCTGCTTGCCATGACAGTTGCTCCTCAGGAAAAGGTTAGGATCGTGGTACCATATATTTTATGTCAAGTTGCTGCCCCAAGTGTGTAATATTAGGGTCTGGCACATACAGGGTTAACAAGGGTCTGAGTAGAGTACAATCCACACAGTGATGTAAGAAGGCACATGACCGATATACATGATGTGGTGAAGACAGTGTTGAACTGGGGTGGACAAGGTGAGAGGTCACGTGACACCAGGCTATAGTCCAACAGGTTTATTTGAAATCACAAGCTTTTGGAGTGCTGCTCCTTCATCAGGTTTCATCTGTTGGACTAAACCTGGTGTTGTATGACCGATATACAGGGGTCAGTGTGGTGTTGAGCAGAAACAGATTAAGACCTAAGCACAGAGATAACTCCTAGCCTGTATCTTTTACTGTACATTGTAAATAGTCTTACTTGTTGATAAAGACTTATGGTTAACCTACTGAAGACTATTCTGTAACCAACACTCTCTCAGCAAAGTGCATGGCCATAAAGTATTTTCTCATTGCCATTACTCTTACAGCTGTCCAACCTTCCCGGCATTTGAATGTTTACCAAATCAAACTTCAACGTACATCTGAAACTGTTACCACATTGAAATCTTAGAAGACTTTGAATAAGAAATCTTTTCAACATCATGGGGCTGCATGATGCAACATCCTTTATTGAAATGCATACTGGCTTGCCAGTTGGACACCTGTATAAGCTCCTTGTAACTCCTCATGACAATCACTCTGCCTTCAGGGCATTTTGGAACATAACAGAAGGGAACAGCCCAAACAGGGTCAAAGTCCATATGTTTTAAACCCTCAAATTAATTTGAGAAGGTCGCATTCAACACCATTGACTTTGGAAGGAGGGAATGGGAGATAGAGAAGCCAGGTGCCTCCCAAGTTAAGAGTTTATGTTCTCGGATTAGTTCACCCCTTACTCACTAACATAAAAACATCACCTACACTCTATTACAATGTAAGCATAGTTTAAAGATATCTCTAATAGTGAGCATTTCAATCTTTGTTCCTCCCTTCTGGAGAAGTGGATTGACAGTAACGGAGAGCAAATCATGTCTTGTCCATGCGGCACCACTCTGATAATCTTTTGCAAGTACCAGTGCACCAACATAGTGCAAAGAAATTCAATTCTTAGCCTAATGTTGCAATGCCAGGTGAGTAACATCACATGAATGATGAGAAACAAGTAATGGTGGCATCGTTTAACAAGAAAATGCCTGTTCATAGAAGTATGTGTATTCAGGTTGGGAGGAAAGAACTATAGTGCAGAAGGAGGCCATTGGGCCCATTGGGTCTGCACCGATTCTCTAAAAGATCATACCATTCAGGCCTTCCCCTCTGCCCTGTCCTTGCAACCTCAGGCATTTACCATGGCAAATCCACCTAATCAACACATTTTAGACACTAAGGGGCAATTAAGCATGGCCAATCCACCTAACCTGCACATCTTTGGACTGTGGATGGAAATCAGAGCACCCAGAGGAAACCCACAGAGACGAAGGCAGAATGTGCAAACTCCACACAGTCACCCAAGGTCGGAATCGAACCCAGGTCCTTGGCACTATGAAGCAGCAGTGTTAACCACTGAACCACAGTGCCACCCCACAAGTGCAGTCAATTAATAGAGTTATCAACAGTCAAAGGACAACAGAACAGGTGAAGACAAAAATGAATAATGTTAGGAAGTTTTGCAAGTTAAGACCGGCAAGTCTTTAATAAGAAATTATAATCTCTTTAAGAATTGCAGGTGCACACCATTTCTGAACCCGCACTGGCCATGAGCTCCCACCAGCAAGCTCAACCCAGGCCAAGAGTTTGCAGCGAGTATCAATTAGGTTGGCCTTGGGAAATTGTGCGAGGTCAGTCATGCATACTTTTAACACATGCAAAGCTCCACTGGCTCCACTCCGACACTTCAGAGACAGGATGGAAAAAATATCCGATGATGTCCTTATGTTACATTCTTGGAACTAGAATCTTCACTGATCTAATTGGAGCAATGCAAAGAAAGCTTTGCTCTGAATTTAGTTCCATTTACACCTGCTATCAAAGTGATTGATGCTACGACTGGTGCCAAAAATTGAACTATGTTCCATTTGCGAACCCTGAAGTATCTCACCTGAATGCTGAAGATATTCCATAGCTGACATAAACAAATGTGTCTTTATAAATTCCAGTCCAATATATGGCCTCTTAATGTTTCTCTCATACAAGAATCTCTGAGTTTGTTGAACTATCTGAGAACTTTCAAACAAAGTGCAGGATGTTCTCTTAGAACGCACCAGCAAATATACAGAAAACAGAGAAATAAAGCAGCACTGTAAAGTTTTTAAATAAAGTTTATTTATTCACAAGTAGGCTTACATTCACACCATAATGAAGTTACTATGAAAATCCCCTAGCCGCCACACTCTGATTTAGCATGGCCAATGCACCTAACCAGCGTGTCTTTTGGACTGTGGGAGTAAACTGGAGCACCAAGAGGAAACCCATGCAGACACAGAGAGAACATGCAAACTCCGCACAGACAGTGACCCAAGCCGGGGATTGAACCCAGTACCCTAGAGCTCTGAGGCAGCAGTGCTAACCACTGTGCCACCATGCCACCCTCAGGCTACAGTGAAAGAGCAAAGGATTGTGATAAATTGGGTAGCTCTTTCAAAGAACTGGTGCAGGAACAATGGGCTAAATGGCCTCCTTCTGTGTTGTAAAATTCTACGGGTTGGAAGGTATTTTTGCAGAAACAGAGAGAAGCACTCTGTGTTTGCTGAAGTAACAAGCTGAAGATGGATTAACGCACAAGGTGCACACATATGGTGCTAACACTGCATGGGGCCAAACAAGAGGCTCTTACAGGGCCCAGTTCCATTTATGACTGATTAACAGAAAAACCACGAGCAAACAAACACTGGGGGCAGTTAATGGAAAAGGCGGCAATGAGGAGAAAGGAGATGTCTCTATAATCTGAAACAGTGTGATGTGATTAAAGTTGTGTGGACGCTTCCTTAGAACTGTAACAATATTAAAGTATATTTGTGTTTGGTTTTCCGAGGGGGAAATTAAATCAAATGCAGATAGCAGTTTCTTGTTTCATTGCTATAATCTGAAAAACAATCTGAAGTTTGATCTGATTGTATGAGTAATCAGATAAACTTTGACTCAAAGTTTAGCAAGTTGAATAAACAGCAGTCAGCAAGCACAGAGGCCAGAATTATGATGTTGTTTCGAACAACATAGATTTACAATGTTTGTTTTAATCTTGCCAATAGTTGGTTGTCTGAACAGTTACTCTCTATCTAAACCAATGGGCCATTTGTGCTTGTTTAATGTTTAATTATCTGTGCAAATCAAAAATTAGTGGGGGGGGAATTCTCTGGTCGTTCATGCTGGCAGGATTCTCCGGTCCTACTGGCAGCGCATCCCTTCCTGTGGGTTTCACGGCGGCGTGGGGCAACATAAAGGGGAATCCCATTGACAGTGTCAGGAACAGGGAATCCCACCACCAGCAAACACTGTGCCGCCTCCCACCTCCAAGAACCACACAGTTGGGAGTCCGGAGAATTCCCCCCCCCCCCCCCCCCCGTAACACAACATATGATGGAGAGATTTTCTCTATTTTGTTTTTGACTTTTACATGAGAGCTGGGCATCACTGGAAAGATCCCGGCATTTATTGCCCATCCCAAATTGCCCTTGAACTGAGTCGCTTGCTCGGCCATTTCAGAGGGCATTTAAGAGTCAACCACATTGTTGTGTCTGCTGCACTGTCATTGTAAACATCCTTGTAAGAACACATTAACAATTCTGCTGCACATAGTGCACACAAATCTTCCTCTGAATGTTTTGTCACCAAGGGACTAATAACTTCTGATGGACTGACACCCTCCAACGAGTCCTATGTATGTATGGCAATGTACAGTATCAGTACTGCCATCTTGTTTTCATAAAGCGTCCCACAGGTAGTGGGGAAGCCAGTATCTGAGTGGATCCATGCAATAATAGATCACTTCCCATGGCCAGTACCACCCTTTGACACTGTGTTCCCCATATTTCCACAAAGTGAAGACTGAAGTGGCAGTGACTCTCCCTGAGAAAATTCCACATACTTAATTTAAATGGCAACCAACAGAAAAGATTAATAAACAGGAGCATCCTATCAACTGATAAGCTGAAGCAAAATTGTCTCAAAAACGTCCTTGGAGTATAGCCTATGACATAAAGTTACATAAAATAAAATATACAGCAAAGAAACAGAACATTCAGCCCAACTGGTTTTCTTGCTTCACACATGTCTCTTCCAATTCCATTCACCTCACCTCACCCTTTCAGCATATTTTTCAATTCCCTTTTCACTGATTTGTTTAGCTTTTCGTGAAAGCATCTAAGCTATTTGCCTCAACTGCATCCCATCGAAGTGAGTTGTACATTCCAATCATTTGCTGAATTAAATAATTTCTCTTTTTTACCCTATTGGATCCATTGGGGCGGCACAGTGGTTAGCACTACTGCCTCACCGTGCCAGAGACCCAGGTTCAATTCCTGGCTTGGGTCACTGTCTGTGTGGAGTTTGCACGTTCTCCCCGTGTCTGCGCGGGTTTCCTCCGGGTGCTCTGGTTTCCTCCCACAATGCAAAAGATGTGCTGGTTAGGTGCATGGCCATGCTAAATTCTCCCTCAGTGTACCCGAACAGGCGCCGGAGTGTGGCGACTAGGGGATTTTCACAGTAACTTCATTGCAGTGTTAATGTAAACTTACTTGTGACACTAATAAATAAACTTTTTTAAAAATATCTTGTACATATTCCCCCATATCATTGGATTCACCTGCAAAGGAAAGCATATTTACCCTGTACAAACCACCATTATCTTGGAGGCCTCTATCTTGTATCGCCTAAAATCTTTTCTTTTCTAAAGGGAAAAAGCCCCAATCTGTTCAATCTTTCCTGATAGCTGGAATCTTGCAGTTTTGGTACCATCCTTGTAAACCTTTTTGCACTTTCTGTAGTGTTTCTTTGTTCTCCATATAATATGAAAACCAGAACAGTGCATACATGGTGGCCAAAATTCTCCAGCCGTTCACACCGGCGGGATTTTCTGGTCCCCCTGCAGTGAACGGAGATTTGGCTAAGCACCAAATCCTCCATCCTTGCTGACAGCGATGGCAGGGAGTGAACAGCCGGAACATTCTGGCCAGTCAGTGCAGCTTGACCAGGGTCCAATATAAGTTCAGCATAAATTCATTACTTTGAATTCTTTATCCCTAGAAATGAATCCCAATGCTGTGTTAAGATTTCTATTTGCTTTGCAGGCCTGTGATGTTGCTTTTATCAATTCACTTGTATCCTTGGATTCATTTGTACCTCAACCCATTCAGTTCCTTATTTCATAAGTGACGTTTCATTTTCCTACCAAAGTATATCATCTCACATTTATCTATGTTGAACTGATGTTCTGATTCCCTCTGTAAGTTTCCTAATGTCTTCTTGTAATGCATTGCTTTCTTCCTCAGTGTCAGCCATATCTCCAACTTTGATATCATCCATAAATGTTGACATTGACTTACTTACTCTGAAGTAAAATCATCAATGTTAATTATGAATGAGTGCTCCGAGCACTGTTCCTGAATTTAGCAGCAGGACTAACTTGGGTGCAGACTGATCGCAGGCCCTCCTACTGCTAAATTGGTATGCTTTGTGAACCCATTTTAAGCTGGTAAAACAGACATAGTGCATACCAGTTTCTGCCCCTCACCATCAAAACTTCAGGTCAAGGCACAAAGTGTTTATGGTGCCATGCCTCTGCAATTTTCCAGACCCTCAGGACAGAAAGGAAAAAAATTGGAGAAGAAAATAAATTAAGCAAGACCAATGATATTGTGTAAATTATTCATATCGCCCAGGCCAGTGTTGAAATTCCCAAGTCTAATAGATCTGTTATTCTACACATTTTGCATAAAATATGTTCTATATCCCCAGTGCATAATTACCCAATCAGAATTTAAGCAAAGGACGTAAGGGTGTTCGGTGAAGATGGTCTTACTGCAGTCGCTGCAGCATAGAATCATTGTATAGTTACAGCCCCCTACTCTCTGCTTTCTATTTTGTATGATGTGGAGTTGCCAGCGTTGGACTGAGGTAGGCACAGTAAATAGTCTCACAACACCAGGTTAAAGTCCAACAGGTTCATTTGGTATCACAAGCTTTCGGAGCATTGCCCCTTCATCAGGTGAGTCTATTTTGTAGCCATATCCATTCAGTACCCCAACTCCGCGTGCCCTAACCTTTGTTATAAGCCTAGCATGTGGTAGCCTATCAAAGATCTTTTGAAAATATTCAGTGTGTTATAGGGTATCATGAAAACAGTCTTCAGCATGGTGGCACAGTGGTTAGCACTGTTGCCTCACAGCGCCATGGACCTGGGTTCAATTCCTGGCCTGGGTCACTGTCGATGCGGAGTCTGCACGTTCTGCCCGCGTCTGCGTGGGTTTGCTCCGATTTCCTTCCATAGTCCGAAAGACATGCTGGTTAGGTGCATTGGCCATGCTAAATTCTCCCTCAGTGTACCCGAACAGGCAACTAGGGGATTTTCACAGTAAATTTATTGCCGTGTTAATGTAAGTCTACTTGTGACATGAATAAATAAACTTCAACTTTTCTATACTTCAAGGTGCAAACATATGATACCGCAATTTTCAGTTTTTCCTTTAGATTTCCAGTGTTTTACAGTTTGTTTCCAATATCTGCAGTCAAACAATCATGCCAGATTATGACCTGTAATTTGCACATTAGGAATCTCATTAACGCTCTTCTCTAATGGTAAACATGGTTGCTTAAGTGCATGTAAAACCAATTTTTGCTGTTGCTTCCATCTATTAATCCCACTAGAAAGTCCAAACAATTTCAATGATTAAATGCATTGCTTGGTGTTGTACTAACAATGAGGAACAACAAAGTACAAGATTTAATCCCTGCCCTTTACTAAATTAACCAATCTCGTTAGGTACCACAGAGAATACATTAAAATTGGCCCAGCACTTCCAGGCTCCAGGAGGGAACAGATTTGAACAAATTTCCTCTTCAGCGTTCATTCGCACAAACTTGGGTACCAATTTTTATACTTATTCTTTCATAGGGTGTGGGCATTATTTGTTACCCTGTTAGGGCCATTTAAGAGTCAACCACATGGTTATGGGTCTGGCGTCGCATGCAGGCCAGACCAGAGTAAGAACAGCGGATTCCCTTCCCTAAAGCACCTCAGTGAACCAGATGGGTTTTTACAACAATCAATGATATTTCATGGTCATAATTGAGACTAGCTTTCAATTCCAGATTGTGATTAATTGAATTCAAATTCCACCAGCTGCCATGGTGGGATTTGAACCCATGTTCACAGAAACATGGACCTCTGGATTAGAAATGCAGTGACATTACCACTAGACCACTGTCTCACCAATGATATACGAATGTCATTATCCCTCTTAGTTGAATTGACTCCAAAGCCGAGCATTCACATAGTGAAGGTCCACCATTAACTTCCTGGTCTATGCTATTTAAATTAAGCTAAAGTGGTTGTAAAAAAACGACTTGAATTTTACAATGCGAGGATATCCTAAAGCATTTTAGAACCAATTACATGCTTTTGAACTGTGATCACTGTCGATATGTTTCAGTTTGCTTCAGCGTTTGAGAAGGAAATCAGCAAGGATAAACTGGCCTGGTTGCTATCCAACAAAACCCACTGGAAGTGAATAAATGTGGACACTAGTTGAGGATAGTATCAGCTTTAGCACTCACTGTGAAGGTTCACACATGAATAATAGCCATTTTGGGTGAAGTACTGGAGGCGTTCCATCATCCATAGAAATGCACACAATTGGCAGGGCCATACTTTGACTGAAGCTATGTGCCCTCAATAACCTTTGTGTTCTTTACACAGTCTTTGATATCTTCACCTAAAATTGTTGACCAACAGTTATGAGAAAATAGCAATTACTTCTCTGAAATAGTTGATTTTTTTTAACGTGTGCACAAAATATACAAAGCCGAATAACATATGTTTTAATACTAAATTTAAATCATAGATACTTCAGTCCTTAACAATCCTTGATTGTCCATATTTGTGCATGAACATTTTGTGTTCCACAAATGGCTAATGGAAAAATTCCTGGTTAAAATAATGTCACTAATGAACAATTTGTCAACCAGAATTGATGAAGCTTCCAAATAACAATCTTAGGAATTCCCATAGCTAAAGGATTTTTGCATTATAATATGTGAGATAATCTGGTGATAAACTTGGATGTTCGCTTTAAATACGTTATATGGTATTAATATTATTTAAAGACTGAATTTGTGATGTTGTGCCAGGTTGTGCAGTCTCTGTAAACCCTTTTCTTTTTTTGGTTCTCATTGTTTGCAGCAGCACATGCCCGCTAAAATCTTGTACTTGTAAACATAAACCTGCCAAGATTTATGCTAAAGCAAGAAAGAGGACCCAGTTCTTGCAAGGGAGCCAAAAAACAACTCCAATTAGTTCTGCTTGGTTCAGCCCATCAGCTGAACTGTTGAAATCAATGTCATGGAAATTAAAGCCATAGCAGATAGAGCAGTCATTGTCTTTTCAGTGCAAGTCTCACTTCAATTGACCATTGTTTAAATATGGTATCCCTCAGTCCCTTTCAGTTAATGGCATTCAGGTCAATTGTCAACTACAAAAATATTGTGGAGTCACATGAGATAGCAGCAACACATTTGACTGTGAGGAACAAACCTCAAATCTTCCGTGTGTTTTTCACCAGCTTGGCAGGCAATTGTGTAGTCCTTCCTCAATGTCACAGTTGTCTTTTATTTCTGTTGATTCATAGTAATAGTCATATTCTGTTTACTGCTGGCATGTTACGTAGAACAAATATAAGGACACTGCTTTAAAACAGAGCAACACCAACCAAAATGTCTGATTCTTCATACGTCTTGTTCTCTGACATGTAACGGCACAGTTACTATTGTCCAAATACCAAAACAGTCAGCCCCATGCTCATTAAAATTTGTAAAAAAATATGTTCACATATTGGACCAATTGGGAACTTTGCAAGGTTTGTTTTGCATAACCTCCTTCTGCGCTGTGCTTTCTGTAACTCTTCTATGATTGTATCCTGCAGCGACTGCAGTAAGACCATCTTCACTGCACACACTTACATCCTTTGCTTAAGTTCAGATTGGGTAATTATGCACTGGGGGTACAGTACATATTTTGTGCAAAATGTGGAGAATAACAGATCTATTGGACTTGGGAATTTCAACATTGGCCTGGGTGATATGAATAATTTACACAATATCATTGGTCTTGCTTAATTTATTTTCTGCTCCAATTATTTTCCTTTCTGCCCTTAAGGTCTGGAAATCTACAGACATGTGGCACTGTAGGTGCTAATATGCCTCTTGTGCCTTGACCTGAGCTTTTGACAGTGAGGGGCAGAAACTGGTATGCACTGTGTCTGTTTTACAAGCTTAAAATGGGCACACAACGTAACATTTTAGCAGTAGCACCCACTCAGCATCAAAGTTAGTGCTGCTGCTAAATTAGTAGGAATCATTTCTCTTTGTACCCCTAACAGTCATTTAAAACAGAGCTAAGCACTTTCAATCATAGAATCACGACAGTGCAGAAGGAGGGCATTCAGCCCATCGAATTTGCACCGAATCTCCAAAGAGCATCTTAGCCAGGCTCACCAACCCCAACCCCCCAAATCAACTATATTCTCTAATGCCCCTCCATCAAGGTGGATGCCTCTGTGCTTGAGAGAAAGTGAGTATATGATTTGGTGTACTCATGAGTTAGGTTGTGGAAAACCTTGCTCCTGGTTCTCCCCCTTTTTCTTGCTTGTCAAGTACACCAAGAGGAGAAAAAAAGGAGGCTGCGTCATGGAGAAGTTGAGTTTCTGGTAGGAGGCCCAACAGAAAAGTTTCATGGTCTTGGCTGCTGACAGGTAAAGTAAGATAAAGTAAGAAACAGGGTAAGCTTTCCGCTTAGTGTGCTAAAGGGACAGAATCTCAAGGAAAATGGGGAAGGGTTGTAACACATGGAATATTTCTCATTGTGTTACAATAATCTGCCTTCTTCTTGAAAGAGGACTGGAAAAAGTAAAGCTAAATTTATCATAGAATCATAGAAACCCTACAGTGCAGAAAGAGGTCATTTTGGCCCATCGAGTCTGCACTGACCACAATCCCACCCAGGCCCTATCCCCAAATCCCTACATATTTACCCACTAATCTATGCATCTCAGGACACTAAGGGGCAATTTTAGCATGGCCAATCAACCTAACCCGCATATCTTTGGACTGTGGGAGGAAACTGGAGCACCCGGAGGAAACCCACGCAGACACGAGGAGAATGTGCAAACTCCACACAGACAGTGACCCAAGCCGGGAATCGAACCCAGGTCCCTGGAGCTGTGAAGCGCAGTGCTAACCACTGTGCTACCGTGCCGCCCTTTTATGTACCAGAAAGAAGCTTCAAAATCCAGGTGTCAGCAAGATGAGAATGATGAGTGTGACAAGTGCATGCACCATTCAATTAGAATCCACGTGGATCTTTATTGTGGTGCTTGGGTGCGAAACAATGAGAGAAAAAACATTTCTAGGTGAAAGCTGGGAGTGGAAAGACTGCTGTGATGTGTCCTGGGCATTGATGTAATGCAATTTTCTAACCTTCACAAAGAAATCACTGTATGTGGCTGACAGATGTTGTACAGTATATCGCTACAAGATGCTGCTGACTCCTTTCCTCTGCTTGAAGCATTGAGCGCTTGCTCCAAGAATGGTTCTGTTGGCATTCACTATCCTGAACATTTTCTGCCATTGTCGCTGTGCTGTCTTCTTTTGTGTTGGTGCTTCTCTAATGCAAACTCTTAATAGCGCAGATCGTATCTGGCATCCTTAGCGGAGTCACTACTTTCTTGACCAACGTGCAGGCTTTTGGCCCTCCTGCCAGACCTTACAATCATCTGAGGTCCGCTAAGTAACTAAATAAGTTGTACAGCTAAACCATTTTTTGTTGGAGTTGCCCCTTTAAGCTGCTGCTGCTGACCTTTAAATCCTTCAGTAGCACACAAGTTTCTGCCCCTCAAATGGCAAGCTAACAGTGACTGACATTGTGCAGTTAGCAATAATCATGTAAATTTTGTTGGTGCTGGGAACTCGACAAGGTTAGCTGTCATCTCAGCAGGTAGACACAAACTGTGCGTCACCGTTAGACAAGCTGTGATTCCATTCAAGCAGAAAATCCAATCGATCCTCTTAAACAGTAACACAGACGTATTCCCAAAGGCAAAAGGCTGCAGATTCAGGAAGTCTGAACTAACAGCAGAAAATGCTGAAAATACTCAGCAGGTCAAGCAGCACCTGTAGAGAGAGGAAATATATAAACATTGAAATATTAAAAACAGTGGAGTTCCAATATTTATTTGAAATAATGCCCTCGAATCGTTTATGTCAACCTGAGATAGCAGATGGGATTACAACAGTGCAGCACTCCCACAGAATTGCATTTGAGTATAAATAGATTTTATGCTCAAGTCTCATAAGTGGGACTCAAACTTCTGACTTAAAGATGGAAACAATACCACTGAACCACAACTAACATTTAGCTAACCGGTTAATGTTAAATTAAGTGATATGGACAGCTTGCTCAAGACACACTCAACTGTAAGTGGTTCAATATTTTTTCCCTGTTTTCTTGCTCTGCCTATTATTGTCAGACACGCTTGGTTATACGGATAATGCAACAAATCACTTTCAAAGCTAGCAAATGTGTCAAAACTTTTAGGTATTCTGCCCAAAGCTTTTACTCATAGAATCCATACAGTGAAGAAGAAGGCCATTGGGCCCATCAGGTCTGCACCGACTCTCCGTCAGAGCATCTTACTGAGACTCATTTCCACCCTATCCCCACAACCTCATGTATTTACCCTGCGAATCCACCTAACCGACGCGGTGGCACAGTGGTTAGGACTGCTGCCTCACAGCACCAGGGACCCGGGTTCGATCCCTGGTTTGAGTCATGGTCTGTGTGGAGTCTGCATGTTCTCCCTGTGTCTGCGTGAGTTTCCTCTGGGTGCTCTGGTTTTCTCCCACAATCCAAAAGGCATGCTGGTTAGGTGCATTGGCTATGCTAAATTCTCTCTCAGTGTACCCGAACAAGTGCCGGAATATGGCAACTAGGGGATTTTCCCAATAAGCCTACTTGTGACAAGAATAAATAAAAACTAAAAAAAACTTAACCTACACATCTTTGGACATTAAGGGGCAAATGAGCATGGCCAATCCACCTAACCTTCACACCTTTGGCCTGTGGGAGGAAACCGGAGCACCCGGAGGAAACCCATGCAGACATAGGGAGAAAGTGCAAACTCCACACAATCACCCAAGGCCAGAATCAAACCCGAGTCCTTGGCGCTGTGAGGCAGCAGTACCACTGTGCCACTGTGCTGTTTCGTGTCCCCAATGTGAACAAGTATAATAAAACATTTAGATTTTTAGAGAATCATAGCAGTTTCAACATGGAAGATAAATGCACAATACTTTGTGTCTGTACGGGCACCAATTCTGCATCAAGACTCTCTACTCGTATCTCATTCTCCTGTTAATTCCCATTATTTTAATACTTTATTTGACGACTTATTTGCCACTTAAATTTGGTGATTGGCTCAGATTCAAGAGCCATTTTTGGTTAAGCCTTCTATCTTCTAATAGTACTGATAATATCAGGTCATTTATAGTACCAAATACCCATTGAATCACCTCACTTACTCATCCAAGTGCTGGTATCAGCTTGACTAAGTTGACTCTGCATCCTCATCACTGAGTTAATCATAGAATCTTGAACCCCTACTGTGCGGAGGAGACCATTCAGCCCATTGAGTCTACACTGACTCTCCAACAGAGCATCCCACACAGGTCCTATCCCTGTAGCCCCACATATTTATCCCATTAATCCCCCTAACCTACACAACTTTGGATACTAAGGGACAATTTAGCATGGTTAATCCATCTAACCTGCACAACTTTGGACTGTGGGAAGGAACCAGAACACGCAGAGGAAACACATGCAAACATGGGAGAACGTGCAAACTCCACACAGTCATCCAAAGCCGGGATTGAACCCGGGTCCCTGGTCCTGTGAGGCAGCAGTGCGAACCACTGTGCCACAGTTGTGGTTCAAATCTCCCTCAAGGTTCTGAGCATATATTCTAGCCTGTTATTCAATGCAATGCTAAAAACATTGTCAAAGATTTTGCCCCTGGATGAAATGTTAAAACCAAACTCTGCTTGCTTTTACAGGCAAATGTCTTTCAACCTATGGAATTACCTAAAAAAAAAATCCTTCTACTTATTAATTTATTTGACTGCGTTATCTACCATGAGTCACTATATACAAGGTAGCAGAGAGAATTGCTGGTTTAATGTCACTCTCCCACAGTAGGAGGTATTTCCCTGAAGCCAGGGTTATGAAGCAGTCTAGAGTCAGCACTCCTTCACGTTCGACTGCTTTACCTGAGCGCGAGGTCTTTCCCTTTCCAAATATTTCGCTTACTCTACTGAAAGTGGCATGTGGGTCTTTGTGACTAAGAAGGCTACCCTAACTGAGCTTAATCCTATCATAAACTGGCATCTAAAGTGCGATCCCAGTGCAGCAATTAAAAGTCATCCCCTCTCCAGCATAAGGATGCTGATGCCAAATGTAGCATTGCCTGATCCGAGCTACCTTAGTACGGGTCAATGAATTGAACCTAGGACCTTTTGAGCTGGATCATACGTAGAATCATGGTAAGAAGTTTCACAACACCAGGTTAAAGAAGTTGTGAAGACGTCTTACTGTATCCACCCCAGTCCAATGCCGGCATTTCCACAATATAGAATCCCTACAGTGCAGAAGGAGGCCATTCGGCCCATCTAGCCTGCACCGACCACAATCCCACCCAGGCCCTATCCCTGTAAACCTCTGTATTTACACCGCTAATTCCCCTGACACTACATGGCCAATCAACCTCACCCGCATATCAGTGTCCCCTTATAAATCAATGCGGACGAAATTGGAAAACATTCCCTCGCCCCTCATTTTGAAATTGATTTTAAAATTAAGTGTTGACTTTGACCAGAAGTCACACTCTGAAGTAAACGCCTTCAGGGGTTCCCTTCTGAATGTACACCCAGCCAAAACGATACATTTGAAACAACCTGGTGCTGACATGATGTAACTCTAAAGCGGGACCTTGCCTCCAAAATAAATCGACATTTCACTGGACATTTTTTTCGTCATCAATATAGACTCGATGTTACTTAGCACAGAACGTGGCGGGAGATTCATAAAGTTGGTGGAGCTGGATCTATCTCTCGAAGAAAGCAGGGCATTATTTATTTCCAATCCCACCCCACAAAAAGCAATCCTTGTCGCAGAAGCACCCTCACCGCACCCCCCCCCCCCCCGCCTTATGCGTGATAGTGTGTGGGCGAGTGTCAGTTCAAATGCTATTACTCCACTGTATTTTGGCAACTTAGTCCTTCGTTAAAAAAAATATGGGTTAATAGTCACCGGTGAATTCGCTTTGTATTTCAAGTAACCAGATCATTCTGAAAGTACATATTTGTCACTTGCATTGCTGCAAAAGATGAAGGCTGTCGGAACAACACAGAAACCGGAGTCTTTCAGTTGCTCCAGCAGTCTGTAATCCCTGTGCTATTCCTGAGCTGCTACTAATGTTACTCACTGTGCAGTAATACGCCTGAACAGCATGGTTCCCATTAATCACCGGTAAAGGAATCATACCAGTACATTTTACACGAATTTGAAAACATCAATATTTGATTTGTCTCATTAAATATTAAGGGGGAACTTCCTAGTCGCTTGAGTTTGGGATTGGGGGCACTCATAATGATGAAAGTTCCCTCTCCAATCAACAGCAGAAAATAAATAAAAATTGGGTGGAGTTAAGCGTTCAGGTTACCCAACCTTCGACTATATTTACACTCAAGACATGTTTACTGGCATGCCTGCTCAACTCTGATAATATAACAAGACCCTTGAGATCGCAGGCTGGAATAGATTATGGAACTTGCAGTAGCCTTCTGCAGAGGAATAGATTACACGCATGTTGCCCAGAGAGCGAGAATTGCAATAGTGTGAACCGATATAAACGAGGCATTCAGATGGTAGTTTAAGATGAGGGACCCGTAACCCATCCCAAACGCACACAGCAGTGAGATCTGATGCTGAAAGGTTTTGCACTTACACAGACATAGCGAGAAAAAAAACTGCCAACGCTGATCATCTATATTTCTTTTTATTGCATTCGATTCGAGTGTCCTGGCGGGACAAACCACACAGCAAATGCTAAAAGTGAACTTTAAAAATATAGTTGCATTTTTTTAAAAAAACATTAAAAAGTTATATCAGTCAAGCGAGTTCATTCGGAACGGGGCACGTGGACAATCTCTGAACTTGGTGCCCTGTCCTCTCGTCCAGACTCTTCCAGTTTTAAAATCGGTTGCAATACCAGGACGGACGACCCCGCCACATGTCAGCAATCATTCCCTTGCAATCGCTTCCTCGATTTCCTACATGTTTTAAAAGAACCCACCACCTATATTTTGTTAGAACACAGAAAGTATGTTGGAAATACTCCAGCTGGTACCTATATTTTGTTCTAAAAAAAAAGCCATTCCCTTTTACAAGTTCTTGTGCAGAGGCAGCAACTGCAGTCCCTGGCCAGCGCCGAATGAAACTCGAACAATACAAAAAAAAACCCAAACAAGTCCTGGCCGAGGAGGAGGGAGCTCTAAGGCAACCCCCCGCGAGGAACTAACAAGCGAAAATTAACCTGCTAAACGCCCAACCCTTCTGGAAGCTGTCACTGTGGGATTTTTTTTGAAGCGAGAATGGATTGACTGACACTGGGTTTCCCCCCTCCCCACATATACACACACACACCAGCCAATGTCACCGTGCGATTGGTAACCCGGGGGCTGGAGTGGGTGGGATTTGGCCTGTCTCACATTATAAATATACAACAGCACTAGCTTCTCAGCACTCCGGTGATCACTTAATGGGAGGCTCGGCGCTGGAAATTCAGTCCTGGAGATTATTATTCTTGTTCTTTTCCCCCCTTGTGGTGGCTGGAGAGAGGACGCCAAGAACGACAAGATCTGGCTGTGAAAGAAATCCACCTTCCCAGATAAAGCTGCAAGCAAGCAAGCAAGCTTCACTAACGGGAAGCCGGAGGGGGAAAAAACTGGACTCTTTCCAAAGCAAGAAGAGAAAAACACAAGCTGGGAAGAAAGGAACTGTGCAAAGTTTACTAACTTGAAAGAGGGGAGAAGTTGTGCTCTTGATCCACACGCCTGCGGGGGCTTAATGTTTTAACTGCCCCTCTTGTATCGCCTCTCCATGAAGTGGTGGACTGCAGACAGCCCTGTGCCAAATGTGAAGGTACAAAATCTGATGGGCATGTTGTTCTGAGATCCGGAGCAGGGGACAGGAGGGAGAGACAGGAGGGGGGGTGGGCGGGAGGGGGGGATAAAGGATAAAAAGGACAATTTGCACTTTGCTGTGGATCGAAAAGGATTTATCTGGGCGTTTATCAACTGCAGAAGAAGGGACACAGTAAGAAGTCTCACAACACCAGATTAAAGTGCAACAGGTTTATTTGGAATCACTGCAGAAGAAGGAGAAAGCCTGTGGCGAGGGGAGGCTGCGATGGAGTGCTGCTACCTGCTGCTGTACCTGCTCTCCCCCCTGGCTCTGCTGCAGAGGTCGAGTGCCGGCGCCGCCAAGGAGCTGTCCTGCCAGGAGATCACCGTGCCCCTGTGCAAAGGCATCGGCTACAACTACACCTACATGCCCAACCAGTTCAACCACGACTCGCAGGACGAGGCGGGCCTGGAGGTGCACCAGTTCTGGCCGCTGGTGGAGATCCAGTGCTCGGCGGACCTGCGCTTCTTCCTGTGCAGCATGTACACCCCCATCTGCCTGGAGGACTACAAGAAGCCGCTGCCGCCGTGCCGCAGCGTGTGCGAGCGGGCCAAGGCGGGCTGCGCGCCGCTCATGCGGCAGTACGGCTTCGCCTGGCCCGACCGCATGCGCTGCGAGCGGCTGCCGCGCCAGGGCCAGGCCGACACGCTGTGCATGGACTACAACCGCACCGAGGCCGGCGGCGGCGGCGGCAGCAGCACGGCGGCGCCGCCGCTCTTCCCGCAGCCCAGCGGGGGGCCGGAGCACAAGCAGAGACCTCCCCTTCCTCCCGCCGATTTTCCGGCCCCGCCGCCGCCGCCCTGCCAGCCCGCCTGCCAGTGCCGGGCGCCCATGGTGCGGCTGCAGAGCGAGCGGCACCCGCTGTACGAGCGGGTGCGGACGGGCCGGGTGGGCAACTGCGCCGTGCCCTGCCACGCGCCCTACTTCACGGCGGACGAGCGCAGCTTCACCGCCTTCTGGCTGGGCCTGTGGTCGGTGCTGTGCTTCCTGTCGGCGCTGGCCACCGTGGCCACCTTCCTGATCGACATGGAGCGCTTCCAGTACCCGGAGCGGCCCATCATCTTCCTGGCCGCCTGCTACCTCTTCGTGTCGGCCGGCTACCTGGTGCGGCTGGTGGCCGGCCACGAGGTGGTGGCCTGCAGCAGCAGCGGCGGCCGCGCCGGGGCCTCGGGGGCCGGCCACGTCCACTACGAGAGCGCGGGGCCCGCCCTCTGCACGCTGGTCTTCCTCCTGGTCTACTTCTTCGGCATGGCCAGCTCGCTGTGGTGGGTCATCCTCTCCCTCACCTGGTTCCTGGCCGCCGGCATGAAGTGGGGCAACGAGGCCATCGCCGGCTACTCGCAGTACTTCCACCTGGCGGCCTGGCTGCTGCCCAGCCTGCAGAGCATCGCGGCGCTGGCCCTCAGCTCGGTGGACGGCGACCCGGTGGCCGGCATCTGCTACGTGGGCAACCAGAGCCTGGCCAACCTGCGCGGCCTGGTGCTGGCGCCGCTGCTGCTCTACCTGCTGCTGGGCAGCGCCTTCCTGCTGGCCGGCTTCGTCTCCCTCTTCCGCATCCGCCGGGTCATCAAGCAAGGCGGCACCCGCACCGAGCAGCTGGAGAAGCTGATGCTCCGCATCGGCCTCTTCACCGTGCTGCACACCGTGCCCGCCGCCGCCGTGCTGGCCTGCCACTTCTACGAGCAGCACAACCGGCCGCGCTGGGAGCTGACGCACAACTGCCCGTGCCTGGCCGCCCGCCGCGGCGAGGCCCGCCGCCCCGACTACGCCGTCTTCATGCTCAAGTACTTCATGTGCCTGCTGGTGGGCATCACCTCGGGCGTCTGGGTCTGGTCGGGCAAGACGCTCGAGTCCTGGAAGGCCTTCTGCACCCGCTGCTGCTGGAGCAGCAAGGGCGCCGCCGCCTCCTCCATGTACAGCGACGCCAGCACCGGCCTCACCTGGAGGTCCGGCACCGCCAGCTCTGTGTCTTACCCCAAACAAGTGCCATTATCGCAAGTCTGAGCTTCCTCCCCTTCCATCAGAAATATTCCCCTCTATTGGGGGGGGGGGGGGTGGAATAGTTTTTTTCAGAGATCTCCCCCTCCCTTATTTTGGGAGGTGGATGAAAAATTTGTTTTCCATTATCCCAAATCTGAGCTTCCCCCTCCCCTTCCATCAGAAATACTCCCCTTCTACCCCAGACATCCCTCCCCCTTATTTGCGGGGGGGGGGGGGGGGGTAGGTGAGGGTTTTTTTAGACATCCCATCCCTTATTTTGGTGGGATGGATGAAGTTTGTTTTCCATTATCCCAAGTCTGAACTTTCCGCCCCTTCTACCAGACATCCTCCCCCTTTATTTCGGGGGGAGTAGAAGAGGAGTTTTTTTCCAGACACTTCTCCCCTTCGACCAGACATCCCCGCCCCCTTCCCCCTTGGGGGGGCGGGGGGTGGAAGAGGAGTTTTCTAGATTTTGTTTAGGGAGTGGATGAAGAGTTTTGTTTTCTGTCATCCCAAGTCTGAACTTACCTCCCCTTCCACCAGACATCCCCCTTATTTTTTTTTGGGGGGGGGGGGAGGTTGTGGAAGAAGAGTTTTTTGCGGGGAGTGGAAGAGGAGAGGGGAGAAAGAGATTCTGTCACCCAGCATCTTTTATTTAAAAAATGTTAATGAACTTCTAATGGTATCCATTAGTCAGAAGTGAAGGGCAGTGGCCAGAACAATGTACCTGGCGCTAATACTTCTAAATCTTAACCATTTATATGCACAGGACGTCCATTCAATGTTAAATGTGGGAGGGAAAGGATTTTTTTTGTTTGTGTGTGCTTAAATTGTGTGTCCCTGACCAGAAACATTTTTTTTAAAAAACAAACCATTCGCGCGATTTTATGTTCATGCAAGGAGTTAATTCTTTTATTTTCAATTGTTGGCATTTATGAAAGTAATTTAAATAAGAGGGACAAAATGGCGAACTTGACACAAATCTTAGTGGTTTCATAAAGTCTGGGTGCATCAGCCTGCCTTAAAAAAATCCTGTTTTTAGTATCCCCATGTAATACGGGTTTCTTGCAAAGTTGTATTTATATAATTATTTGTACTATGAACACATCTGTAAATTGTGTACATAACAAAAGCGTTTTTGAAGTATATGCAGAGTATGTAAATTTTTTTGTATAAAAAAAAGTTTAGTGGTTGCCTTTGCCAGAGCGCCAAAATTATTTGAAACAATTATTCTATTTTGACAATAAAACAACTTTGATTTAATTACGTTTGGAACACGCTTGGAAATTTGATTTTATATATTTTCTGGAGGGAGGGGGTTACGGGAGCAGAGAAATTTGCATTTACTGGCGGGTTAGTATGTGGAGAGATGTTAGTTTAGGAGAATGTTTTGGTAATTGTTGAACTTTTTACCTGGCTGCCCACTGGCCGAGTACATAATTTCTTAAACGAGGTCCAATTCAATAGCGTTAATCTGTAGGAGTGAGCCTTTTGAATCGAGTAACTTTGATGTCTCGTTTCCAAGCTTGGAGTACTTCCACCCCCACCAACACCGCCCCCCCCCCCCCCCCTTCCCTTGTTTCAAGTCTGTTGGCCACCATGGTGCCTTTAAAATGAATTAAAAGGGACGTTTTTGGGACTTAACTCGTTTAAACGGGGGGGGAGGGAGGAAGGGGGTAACGAGTTGTAACAGTTAGTGAGAATGAAGGGAACGGAGAACAGTCTTTTAAACAGCTTCTTCTTGTATTGTTGGCCAGTCTGCAGGCAGTAAGGCTTGGGCCTGCACATATAGAAATGGCCATGAATGCCCTACAGGTGGTCCTGCTCGCATAATCCCCCAATTTAAGGCTCTCTCCTTTACAAGACAATTGCATTACAAAGCCCTCTCTTTTTTGCTCCTAATTGAAGCGATGAACAAGTATTATAGACTACAAGCTGTAAAAAAAAACTCCATGGCAATTGCCCGGACTATAGTCGCAGGCAGATCAACGGAATGACAGCGTTGTTCAGGCAAGTGTGGGCTCCTCATAAAAGGGCATTTTATTCTTTTTAGCCGTTTGCCTGACATAAAAAGAAACTCTGCCCAATGCACACGTAATTTTATGGCAGATTAGTGATAATTTAAAAGTAATTGGGAAGGCTGCACATTAGTAATGAAAAGATGCCCCCGGGTCCAGTATTAGACTGCCAATCAAGATAAGAGAGGGACAGTTAGTCCCATCTCTGTGGGTCAGACCTGCTAATGACCAAGGGATCCATCAGCGCTAATGCAAGCCAGCACATACTGGGGGTTTTACAGACTCAAGTTCATCAAGTTTAACAAAGCAATGTTAACCTAAAGCTGAGTGTTTACATTTCCCGAGTCTTCCTGGGCTGGGGGACATTATTTCGAAAGCATCACATTTTAAAACAAGGCCGAGATGCAGAACGAATATGAATTCAATCGTACCACGGGACAGCATCGCTGAACTTTATAGTTACACGAAGGAGATGATTTGCAACTGCAAATGAGATCATCTATTGAAACCATGTCGAGAATTTACAACAACAAAAATGTAGGTTAAAAAAATCGACCTACTTCATAACATTTTGCTCACCGTTTGATGTGAACTGTAAAACTATCCAGTACACTGAGCTCCATGGGTGGCGTGTATACATTTTTATCACATTATTTAAGCAGAGAATGTCAACAGATTAAGTAAATAAAACGGCTCAAGGATGACAAACACAAGTCATTTTGGGAAGAGCCGAAACGGCAGCACTGTGAAGAATGCTTTATTTCTGATCGGCATGTTTACAATGAAGCTTTCTCGCCATCCCTTTAATAGCAACCCCACCCCCGCCTCTGGGGAGACAGCGGTAAGCTTACAGTAGATTTTTCGGGGGAATCGTGTCAGTCGCTGAAATTGGAGGCGCGGGTCACTGGACAGTGAAAGCACTTTAAGGTGGTTGGAGTTGGGTTTCGGTGCTAACTCTTATTCATTCAATGCATACTCTTTATGTTAGCTAGACTTGCAAGCTTTCAATTTTAAGTTTTAAGGAGTGCAAATGGATGGTCCCTTGTGCTGTTTTTCTGTTAGTGGATTGTAATAAAATGGGGGGGGGGGGGGGGGGAGTGGATTTCTTTTGCAAAATGTCAGACCCGCTGAGTTTCTCCAGCATTTCCTGCTTTTGTTTCAGATTCCAGCATCCGCAGTATTTTGCCTTTATCTTTAACATCCCTCTCGGTACATCTCTCGCTTCCCTTGAGGGCAGTTCATACCAGTGGAAAGTGATTTATTTGTATTCCATAATGCATTCGACACAAATGTCAATTGCAAGGCATTAAAACAAAGTGGATTTATCAGATAAAGTGTTGAAAAATATTCATCCCCCACCCCCCCCCCCCCCCCTCCAGTGTAGCCAGCCGTTGCCATTTTCCCATGTAAGTGGTGGAGAGGGTTTTTTTTCAGTAACTCCCAATGGGGACGAATCCGAGTATTTACATTCCTGCTGCTGCTTGGCTTGACGGTATTAGTTTCTGCAATGTAGGGAATCTTGAGAATGGACCTTCACCGAAATCTAGGTCCAGCCAGCTGCATTCCTCAAATACTGTGGGGCTATTTTCCTTGTTGTGCCAGGAGATAGTCATGGCAACCGCGACCCTGTGGAGATGTCCTATTGGAAAAGGACTCCAGTGACCTTCGGTGAGACTGATCGGGGATGGAACTGGAGGAAGGGAGAGACATGCCGTCCCCCTGGCCGGACCTGCTCACCAATAGATGGCATTTTGCCACTGGTCATTTCTTAAAACTGTTTTTTCTATTGGCCAATTAACTGGTCGGACTGATGCATTTAACAGAATCGACTGCCAATACTGATTTGTTTTTCTCAAAGTTATTTTTGTTGTGATCTGATTTATTATTGTCACATGTATTGGGATACAGTGAAAAAGTACTGTTTCTTGCGCGCTATACCAAGCATACCGTTCATAGAGTAAAAGAGAAAATGCTGGAAAATCTCGGCAGGTCTGGCAGCATCTGCAAGGAGAGAAAAGAGCTGACGTTTCGAGTCCAGATGACCCGTTGTCAAAGCTAAAAGGCATGGGAGATATTTATACTGTGGGGTGATGGAATGAAAGAGTTGATAAGAGTACACGGAAGCAGACAAGGAGATGGGGCAGAATATAGTGTTACAGTCATAACTAGTCTCTCTCTGTATTGTGTCAGATAACCCCCATGAGGATTTTTACCGACTGTTGTCTTGTCCTTTATTAATGTTATGTTGGAGTGGCTGGGGACCCGCTTGCACACATTCGCTTGTAGTGTGACCGAGATACATTACCTCGCCGCCTCCCGCGGCTGTTGCCACCGTCTCCAGCTGTCTTCCTGGCATCAAGGGCTGGGTGAACTGAACTTTCCTCCGATTTACAGTCAGCGAGACCGAAGCCAGCCAAGCAAACACCTGCATGCCCACTGCTTTGACTTCACTCTTTCCACCCTGGCTACCATTTAGCACTGGTGCATTCAACTCTGCTTCCTCAGCCCGCTCTTAGCAAGGCCACTTCGCACCACCTTTACCCCCGAGCTCTACCTTCCTCTCCCCCACCCCACCCACACTATTGGAAGCTCCAGCCCACATTTCCACCACCTCTTGAATACCCTCCGATTCCTAGACTTTGGGTAATCTCATTTCAACTGCCACTTCTGACCGATCCCAGATCATTTCACACTGCTGTGAAAGAGACACAAGTACAGCATTAGTTTTGCTGGGCATTGGAAAAGGCTTTGAAGAAGGATGCTTCATATATCCTCTTAATATAACCTCTTGCTGCAAACTCTTAATATAACCGGTGCTGGGGAGACAGACCTGATGTATCAATGTGATACATCACATTGATCTGGATGACTCGAGTTCTATGGACAGTGTAAGCAGGAACTGAATTGTACATTACATTAAGTTACGAGGGGACGGAGGGAGGGGGTAGAGAAAGTGTTCCATCCCCCCCCCCCCCCCCCCCCACCACACACACCTCGCAGTGACATATCTTGATCACGGAAGAGTAATGAATCAATACTGCAGCTCATTCTGCCAGCGCCATCATCACCCTTCCAGTGTGCTGCACGTGAAAAGTATTTTTACTAAAAGAAGGGAGTTGATGTGGCCTCGTGTCTTACAAGGATTTATGGAGTTGATCTTGAAGCATGCAGCAGCAGCAGCCGCCGACAGAAAATAACCTTGCCTTTAATGGAAGGGGTTTAGGTTCGAAAGAAAGGCTGTTTGGTTGGTTTGTGGTCACCGGGAGTAGCGGATGGAGCTCGGAACGCCAGCCCCAACACATTGCTAACAATCCCAATGTAACAGAAGCAGTGGGTGACTTTCCTCATTCACTGTTAAGTTCGTTGCCCTAAGGGTGAGTTAAGGTTCGATGGGCCGAATGCATTGCGGGGGATTCTATGATTCTATTCTATGAAAGCCACTGGGTGTAATGTGAAACATTGTTACATTCACGGACATTCCAAATCCTGTCACCCAAAGTTCGAGTTATGAGCGGGATTTTCCGGCCGCGCTCATCCCAAAACCGGAAAGACCTGCCTGAAGTCAATGGACCTTTCCCTGGTCTGCCCCTCGCCCGCTATGATTCCTGTGCTTGGGCGGAACGGGAAAATTCACCCCGAGTCCTACAGCGCAGAAAAGGCCCTTCAGCCCATCGAAACTGCACTGACAATAACTACCACTAAAGTCGCACTAATCCCATTTTCCAGCACTTGTCCCATATCCTCGAATGTTTTGATGCCATTCCCAGGTTATGCGCTAAATTATATCTTTTTAAATTATAAAATGAGTCACAAGTTTAATGATCTCCCCTTTCATCCTCCGAATCACATCGTTAGGCTGGCGGGGCTTTCTTACTTTCATTTCTCTGTCTTAAAAAAACACAACGTTCAAACTGCTGCACAGTTCCCCCAAAAGACAGGCCGATAAGGAGGCATTTTTCTTTTGGCACACCAGAGACGCGATTTTGTTTAAACAAGTTACAGCTACTGTCAAAATTAATCATGTGAAAAAAATGTAGTCGCTGTAAACACACTCTCGACAAACTTATCACTCAACAATGATGCGATTCTCTTCATGTAGTACATGGTTGGCTTCTGACGATGGGGTTGTGCAACAAGGGCGAATTGTGCTGTCTGCCCTAACATTGCGAGACCGCTGGTAACACTATCCCGCTGCCTGCCCCCCATGTTCATCGCGGCGTTTCTCCCAGTACATGTATCTCTACCCGTTAAATGGCCAAACGAAGGGCGAAAGCGTTTGTTTCACAAGAGTGTGGGGGAACTGTAACGAGCAGACAGAGCTTGACAATGTGGATTCTTCCACACTATTCACTCCCCTCACATCTCCATTGCACAGCGCTGTCCCCAGACACATCCAGCAACAACTAATTTATTGAGAAATAAAACTACAGGACAGAGTCAATGTAAACCGATGGACTGTCCTCAAGTGGCATACATGAATGTGGAATAGTTATGTTCAATAAGAAGTCTCACAACACCAGGTGAAAGTCCAACAGGGTTATTTGGTAGCACAAGCCACCAACTTTCGGAGCGCTGCTCCTTACCCCGGCATCTCCACATCATGAATAGTTATGTTGCCAGCATTTTTGGCATTATTCCATCACTAGTACATGCCATCCTTATTGAATGGGACTGCAATCATCCAGGCTTAATAGTAGCCTCACAACAATATCCAATCCTGCCTTTAAAAAACAAAACAAATGCATCCATTTCCTAAACACAGATTTTATTTTTCGATTAATCTCCCGTGGAACTATCCCTCCTTCGGCTGCAGAGCTGGGAAGTAACATCTAGGGCAGGAATATACAGCAAAAAAGGAGTTAACATTTGCAGGAAAGTAAGTGGAAAACCTCCTCACTTGACCTTTAAGATGAAGGTTGTTGGGTTACAGCCAGTACTTTTCTAAATTTAAGGTTACCTCGTCCATAAACTTTTCATGACTATAATTAGAAAGACATATCTTGAAATGATCTCCCGTTGCACATTAAGATCGGTGTAAGAGCCTTTCCAGCGTGAAGGCATGTCTCACACCATTGACCTTCTGAAGTGAGGAAGTTAATAGAATGGTACTCGTTGCATTATTTAAAAAAAAGTAAGACTTGATCACCCAATATCCAAGAAAGCATTGCTGTTAAGATTCGGTGGGAATGTTTTTTCTAACTTCCAGCGGATAGGGATTCACTGTTTAGTCGCTGCTGCCATCTAATGTCTGAGGTTGGCAAAACTAACGCTGTCCCCCAAATGTCCAGGACAAGTTCATGTTTCCTCTGGGCTGTTTGTGTCATCAGAAATTCTCAGTGAAACGCAGCGCTGAAGCAGCCCAAATTAGTCAGGCGGCTATAAGTTTTGCCGGCGTTAACTGTCATTATTTTCATTCCGTGGTGGTATTCTGTTCTAAATGGTCTAACAGTTAGGTTTTTAGGACAATTGACAATGGTTTTATGGCCATCACTGGAGTTTTAATTCCTTTTATTTCATCGGTTTCAGATCTGCCACGGTGGGATTTGAAGCCAGATGCTCTGGGTCTCTGGATTTCTAGTCCAGTGACAATACCACAATGTCACTGCCTCCTCATATTGCAGTTGAAGTGTGGTCAAGGGGCTACAGGGCATGCAGCAGATGTCCATGGAGAACTTCCTGGACTGGAGTAATTTTGATCCCCCCCCCCCCCCCCCAACAACATTCTTCCCACCCCCACGCACACAACACACAATGTGATTTGATTTGATTTATTATTGTGACATGTATTAGAATACAGTGAAAACTATTGTTTCTTGCACGCTATACAGACGAAACATACTGTTTCATAGATACCCTACAGTGCAGACAGAGGCCATTTGGCTCATCGAGTCTGCACCGACCACAATCCCACCCAGGCCCTATCCCCATATCCCTACATATTTACCCACTAATCCCTCTAACCTACACATCTTAGGACACTAATGGGGCAATTTTAGCATAGCCAATCAATCTAACCCGCACATCTTGGATTGTGGGAGGAAACCGGAGCACCCGGAGGAAACCCACACAGACATGAGGAGACTGCAAACTCCACACAGACAGTGACCCGAGCCGGGAATCAAACCCAGATCCCTGGAGCTGTGAAGCAGCAGTGCTAACCATTGTGCTACCGTGCCACCCATTCATAGAGGAGGAAAGGAAAGAGTGCAGAATGTAGTATTAAAGTCAGCTAGGGTGGAGAGAAAGATCAACTTAGTGCGAGGTAGGTCCATTCAAAAGTCTGATGCAGCAGTGAAGAAGCTGTTCTTGAGTCGGTTGGTATGTGACCTCAGACTTTTGTATCATTTTCCCGATGAAGAAGGTGGAAGGGAGAATGTCCGGGGCGCGTAGGGTCCTTAATTATGCTGGCTGCTTTTCTGAAGCAGTGGGAAGTGTAGACAGAGTCAATGGATGGGAGGCTGGTTTGCGTGATGGACTGGGCTACATTTAGGACCCTTTGTAGTTTCTTGCGGTATTGGGCAGAGCAGGAGGCATACCAAGCTGTGGTACAACCAGAAAGAATGCTTTCCATGGTGCATCTGTAAAAGTTGGTGAGAGTCGTAGCTGACATGCCAAATGTCCTCAGTCTTCTGACAGAGGATCGATAATGTAAAACAGAGAAATTTTGTTGATGGTTGAGATTAAATAACCATATAAAAAGTGAATATGAACTGCTTAGATGTGGATGCTTTGGCGAGTGTGCAATTTACCAGGATGTTGCCTCATCTGGAGGGTATTAGGGATGAGGAGAGGTTGGATAAATTCAGATTGTTTTTACTGGAAAGACAGAGGCTGAGGGGTGACCTGATAGAATTCTACAAAATTATGAGAGGCATGGATAGGATGGATAGTCAGAGGCTTTTTCCCAGGGTGAAAGGGTCAACTACAAGAGGCACAGGTTTAAGGTGAGAGTTGGTAAGTTTAGGGGAGACATGCAGGGAGAGTTTTTCACACAGAGGATGGAGGGTGCCTGGAATGCACTGCCAGTGGAGGTGGTTGAAGCAGGTATGTTATCAACGTTCAAGGTCTCTTGATAGACACATGAAGAAGAGGCGAACAGAGGGATAGAAACCACTTATTGGCGCAGCTGGGCTGAAGGGCCTGTTCCCATGCTATATTGTTCTTTGTTCTTTACTTTAGATCATTTTGCTGCATTAACGGTGCTTATGTTGTTGAGTGGCTGGGATACTGTACTGAATATATCACACCAAACTCTGAATGATGCCACACTGGCATCAGGACTTCCTCTGCTGTGGATTAAACTAGTTGGCCTGTTATTTTTCATTGTGATTTCCCCCAGCATATCCAAAGAATTAAAGGCTTAGAATCCTCCGAGTAACCAATAAGTAAATAATAATAACACTGGCTGCTGAATTTTGAGCTTGCTCACTGAGCTTTAATTTGATAATTGTATGTTTTATTAGGAGTCCTGGTGATCCAAGTGACATGAAGCCCAGTTTATTTATCTGTAATATATAATATATTTAAAGGGAGAAAATCAGTTTAAGTTTTAAGTATATTTATTAGCGTCACAAGTAGGTTTACATTAACACTGCAATGAAGTTACTGTGAAAATCCCCTCGTCGCCACATTCCGGTGCCTGTTCGGGTACACTGAGGGAGAATCTAGAATGGTGAACGCGCCTAACCAGCACATCTTTCAGACTGTGGGAGGAAACTGGAGCACCAGAGGAAACCCACGCAGAAATGAGTTGAACATGCAGACTCCACACAGACAGTGACCAAGCCAGGAATCAAACCCGGGTCCCTGGTGCTGTAAGGCAGCGGTGCTAACCACCGTGCCATCACATGCCACTATACCGTCCACAATCAGAGTGAATGATTCTCTGGCAACCAGGTCTAAAATATGCCTCCACTTGTTGAAACTGAAGTAAAAGAAATTAAGCATATTTAAGTTCAACTTATTTGTGAAATTAATCCAGCTGCTGATCTAATGACAAATTCCGTTAAATCACTGTGATTTATTCCAAGTTCTAACATTTCTTCCACAAATGCTACTTTCCTCATCAAAACCTCCAAATTTATTGACATTTCATAACCAAAATAGCTTTTACATGTTATCTGTATACAAACTTCACTTGTAGGAATGAACCATTCTAAGGAACTTTATACCAAAGGTTATGATTTTATCTCACAGATAATCCAAGCACTATGAATACAAAGTGTTTATCCTGTGACATGACCCATGCAGGGAGGTGTTGTGCTTTTATCCCTACAATTTAATTTCTAAACTATCCTGTTATTGAATCTACTTCCATCACCCTTCTCAAACCAGTGCATTCCAGGCCACAATAACTCACTGTATAAAATTGCATCAAATAATTTGAAGAAAGAAAGTGTAACTTGCCAAGTTACTCACTGTTGGTATCTGAGGATTTGTGAAATAATGATGCAATTTGAAAGACAGTGTAAGGGGCTCTGTTCCCTTCCTCCTCACAGGGATTCTTGGACGGTGGAATTACAAGAGCAGAATACATATGACAAACAGGGTTTTGACTCAACCTTAAACTCATTGGTTTATTAAACCAATAAAACCCCAGAACAAACCCCTTTAGTTTAATTTTAATTTTACTCCATTCTTAAAGTTACAAAGCCAATGTACAAAGCCATCTCCTTGCTTGCTCCAAAAACCAATTTAAATTCGCATTGAATCCAGTTCAATCCAAATCACTTCTCAACCTTTTGGCTAAGATCAAGCATCGATCGGATCAAGCCCAAGATCGGGTTTTCTTGTCAACTTGGATCTTGTGGGAAACCACGAATTGAAACTTACAATCACCCATGTGGCTGAACAATAACGGTGTTGATTATAAACCTGGATCTGGAGACGACCAGTTCTTGTCCTTCTTCACCTGACTACAGTAACCATGCTCCAAAGTTGTCCTTTCTGTATAGTGTCGCAGTCACGCTATCACACACCTGGGCCTCAGGTGCAGATTCAGTTAACAGCTTACTGGATCACCTAGTCTTTCATACCTCTTTATCTTGGCTGCTCAGTCTCCAGAGCGATTCAAAGCTGCAAGGTCAAAGACGATTCCTTATCTCTTCCCCTGGTATTTACATATCAGAAGATAAGATACTTTCCCTCACAGTGATGGGCACTTAGCTCATACATTGTTGCAATGTTAATGCATCTTCCATTGTTGTCAGGAACTGATGGTGATTCATATAGGTGGTTAAACTTATGGCATTGTCTAGTTGTTAATGTTCTCCAAACCGATCATGTCAGGATTTCAGTTAACTCATTATTGTTGTGCATTGAGGTTAACTGTTTCATGTCCTCAACAGTAACTGGGGAGTAGGAACCATTTTAATAGCACCTAGTATTGGGTCCGTTAAAGGAAGTAAAATAGTCAGATGTTTGGTGGCAGTGGGATCAAGTGAGCAGTGCATCTTATGAACTTGTGGAGGACATGGGAGGAGATAGGAAAGAAATGAAAAAAAACAATGTAGATTCAGGACTAGGACAAGGGGTGGGGGAGATCCACGGGGAGTTTGAGGGACAAGTGGGTCGAAGAGTGGTTTTGACAGGGGCAAAAATAAAATTTGGAATAAAAACAGATTATGCAGGAACTGTGGCTCCGGTGAGCCATTTTGAATCACTGCTGCATTAGCTCTTTACAGCATTAAGTAGAATAAACAATGAATAACTTGTTCAGTATGTTTAGTATTTGACTATCACAATCAATTCAAGACCACTGCTGTTTTAATCAACTCAGTAAGAGGTTTAACAACACCAGGTTAAAGTCCAACAGGTTTATTTGGTAGCAAAAGCCACACAAGTTTACCCCAGTCCAACGCCGGCATCTCCACATCATGACTTAATCAACTCATACAATGTAGAAATCTGCGATCTCACTGAACTATTTTCAAATCTGTTTAGTGCACTTCAGAACAATTAAGAGTGTTATCAAAATGGGAAAATTGTATTCCCAAATGGCTCAATGAGTTTATGTACATGTACCTGAGCCATTCAGAACTGGACAATCCCAGGTTCAGCCCCTAGCATGTGTTCTGTTAATTGTTCTTAGTAGAGGTCTTGCAATTGGCTTCAAATCCCAGGTTTCGAGTCAGCTGAGCTTTCTGTTCATTCTTCAATAATCAATACTGGAAATGCATATTTATCAACTGATTTGATTTGATTAATTTTTGTCACATGTATTAGTATACAGTGAAAAGTATTGTTTCTTGCGCGCTACACAAAGCATACCATTCATAGAGAAGGAAAAGATAGAATGCAGAATGTAATGTTACGGTCATAGCTAGGGTGTAGAGAAAGATCAGCTTAGTGCGAGGTAGGTCCAATCAAAAGTCTGATAGCAGCAGGGAAGAAGTTGTTCTTGAGTCTGTTGGTAAATGATCTCAGACTTTTGTGTCTTTTTCCTGACGGAAGAAGGTGGAAGAGAGAATGTCCAGGGTGCGTGGGATCCTTAATTATGCTGGCTGCTTTGCCGAGGCAGCAGGAAGTGTAGACAGAGTCAATGAATGGGATGCTGGTTTGCGTGATGGACTGGGCTGCATTCACGACCCTTTGTAGTTTCTTGCAGTCACGGACAGAGCAGGAGCCATACCAAGCTGTGATACAACCAGAAAGGATGCTGTCTATGGTGCATCATGTCACAGGATGATTGGAATGGAGTGTTTGAATACTCACCAGCATTCACTGACAGCATTCACTGACAACATTCACATATGAGATGGTCACTTCAGCAACTCATCAGAGGGTGCCTTGAACCAAACCCATAACCTCTGTCTCCTAGAAGGACAAGGGCAGCAGGTGCGTGGGAACACCACTACCTGCAAGTTCCATTCCAAGTTACACACCATCCTGACATGGATCTATGCTACCGTTCCTTCACTGTCGCTGGGTCAAAATCCTGGAACGCCCTCCTTAACAGCACTGTGGGTTTACCTACACCACATGGACTGCAGTAGTTCAAGAATGCAGCTCACCACTTGCTTCTGAAGAGCATTAGGGATGGGTAATAAATGTTGGCCCAGCCAGCGACACCCAAATCCTATGAAAGAATAAAAAATCACACTGAACCACACCACAGAAAGAGGTCAATGCCTCTGAGAGAAAGATGGGGATATTGAAGAGAAGATTTTATAAAAGGACTACCTGCAGAATACACATCTGTGCTCATTACATTCACTCACTGCTACCCTTTTGTAAGTAATATTGCGATTACAGAATCCAAAGCAAAACTGTACATTTTAAGTAAGATACTATTGAATGAGGAAGATCATTCAGCCACCACATTGCATCCAGTTAGGATCATCCTACACCATTCCTATTGCTGCATCTAGCTATTTAAAAAAAAGATTCCAGGGCTTTTGTGTCTCCACTTTGCCTGAAAATATCATTCCAAGTACTGAGCACTCTCTGCATGAAGAATTTCTTGATACCATCCAGATTAACCTTTATCATATCATTTACCATGTTACATTCCTCCAGTAGACCACTTCACTGTCATGTCTCCAGGCTGAAAAGAGACCAGGTCTCTCTCGTTTTTCCAGTCAAACTCATTAACTCAAATCCATGGCATTGGAGATCAGCCTCGAGTATTTCTCTATACTGTCTCCAGTGATTGTATATATGTCACCCTTGTTCCACAGAGACTGGGCACTATTCACAAGGTGTGGTTTGATGACAACATGATCTGATTGTGTATGTTTGAGTGACGGTATATGTGTGTGTATGCATGTTTGTGTCTGCGTAGTAGACCTCCCATGGCATCACACAGTATTCGTGATGTGGAGATGCCGGCGTTGGACTGGGGTAAACACAGTAAGAGTTTTAACAACACCAGGTTAAAGTCCAACAGGTTTATTTGGTAGCAAATGCCATTAGCTTTCGGAGCGCTGCTCCTTCGTCAGATGGAGTGGAAATCTGCTCTCAAACAGAGCACAGAGACACAAAATCAAGTTACAAAATACTGATTAGAATGCGAATCTCTACAGCCAACCAGGTCTTAAAGATACAGACAATGTGAGTGGAGGGAGCATTAAGTACAGGTTAAAGAGATGTGTATTGTCTCCAGACAGGACAGCCAGTGAGATTCTGCAAGTCCAGGAGGCAAGCTGTGGGGGTTACTGACAGTGTGACATAAACCCAACATCCCGGTTTTGGCTGTCCTCATGTGTGCGGAACTTGGCTATCAGTAGTGCTGTCATTGACCGCTCGACAATCACCAGGCAAGACTGTTCTCTTCCTGTGGGGGAGCACTTCAACGGTCACAGGCATTCAGCCTCAGATCTTCAGGTAAGTGTTCTCCAAGGCGGCCTTCACGACACACGACAGCGCAGAGTCGCTGAGCAGAAACTGATAGCCAAGTTCCGCACACATGAGGACGGCCTAAACCGGGATCTTGGGTTTATGTCACACTATCAGTAACCCCCACAGCTTGCCTCCTGGACTTGCAGAATCTCACTGGCTGTCCTGTCTGGAGACAATACACATCTCTTTAACCTGTGCTTAATGCTCCCTCCACTCACATTGTCTGTCTCTTTAAGACCTGGTTGGCTGTAGAGATTCGCATTCTGATCAGTATTCTGTAACTTGATTTTGTGTCTCTGTGCCCTGTTTGAGAGCAGATTTCCACTCCATCTGATGAAGGAGCAGTGCTCCGAAAGCTAATGGCATTTGCCACCAAATAAACCTGTTGGACCTTAACCTGGTGTTGTTAAAACTCTTACTGTGATCACACAGTATGCCAAAGAATATGGCCAAATGAGTCTACAGCCTTCATGGTCCTCTTGTCTCTTTCTCTCTCTCTCTCTTCTTCTGCATCTTCTCTTTTCCTTTCTCGCCTTAACTCCTTTTTGCCTTCCTTCCTTTCTTACAGGAGGTAGTTTATGTGATGAGGAGTGGAAGCACAAATGATACAGGCTACAATTTCAAGCGGGGTTATGAGCGATAATTGTTTCTCATCAATCTTGCTCCCAACCACTTCAGCTTTCCTCTACCGATTCCACTTCTTAACCTCTTCACTCACATCACTACTTGGGAAGACTGACCGTGTGACAGATTGGGAGATTTACAGACCCATGGTAGGTAAATGGAATTAAGATACAGGCCAGTCATGATTTAATTTAACATCAGTATAGGAACGAGGGGCTGAAGGGTCTATTCCCATATTCCTACGAGTGCCCCCATGAATGGTTCCATAGCAACATATTATGGATCCAAGTTTCTGGAGAGACTGAGGCCTCACAGTGAAAACCTTAATGACAGCATTAAAAGACAATTCATTATATGTTATTGTGAACCACAGGGTGAAAAGAAATAGTGTTAGTTTCCTCAACACTTCCTTCTGTACTTTATGATATGGAGGCATTAGTTGCTTGCAATACTCTGGCTGAAACTGGTTAATTTAAGACCAACTGGGGGTTGAACCTTGGACCTTCTTAGCTTCTAGCTCAGTCCTTAGGGATTCAATGGTATGTTTTCATTCAGTAGCTTAAGGAATCATTGGAACTTAAATCATAATCCTACTCCCTGAATTCACTCTTTCCAGCTCACTGTTTAGTTTTGGACTTGGCAAACTGAGAGAGAGAGATAGATAGAATAAAGGAAAGGAGTCAGGTGGGAAAAAGTGAAGAGCGGGTGAGGGGGGGAGAAACAAGTGAGAGAAAGAAGTAGATGAGGGAGAGGAACTGAGAGTGAAAGAGAAAGGAAGGAGGAGAGAAAGAGCATAGGTGCCAAGTATATTTCTTTGTACAGGCAAATAGCATTTCCAACCCCATATTCATTTACACACAGAATAAGGCATTCGACATGGTATGCTGTGCCACTGCTTTGACAGGGCTCTCAGATTAGTCCCACTCTTCCACTTCTTATCCCCTGGAAATCATAATCATTCATTTACATTTTAAAGTTTTAAAAAAAGTTTATTTATAAGTCACAAATAAGGCTTACACTAACACTGCAATGAAGTTACTGTGAAATTCCCCTAGTCGCCATACTTCAGCGCCCATTTGGGTCAATGCACCTAACTAGCCTATCTTTCAGACTGTGGGAGGAAACCTGAGCACCCGGAGGAAATCCATATAGACACGGGGAGAATGTGCAAACTCCACACAGACAGTGACCCAAGCTGGGAATCGAACCTGGGTCCCTGGCACTGTGAGGCAGCAGTGCTAACCACTGTGCCACCGTGCCACCCATTTGCCAACATCGTCAGTTGTACTGAGCAAGCACCAGTGGAAGGATGGATTTTGCAAAGCTTGCTGCGACAGGTGCAATAAAACAAATTAAGAAAGCAAGTAGGAAACACAAGTGAAATAGCAAGCAGAGGGTGGTCAGATAGGCAGAGCCATTCAGAGGGTAATGGAAATCTGGAATGCACAGGTGTATGAACGCCTAAAAACATGGCAAGTATGGCAGAAAGACAAGTTCAGGTTTTGGGTATGTGCTTTCATGGCAACTAGTTCTATGCAGCCTAAAGTGCAAATATTGCATTGCCTTAATTTTGAAGAATATTTACCTCATGGCCATAAGACCATAAGACATAGGAGCAGAATTGGGCCACTCGGACCATCGAGTCCGCTCCGCCATTCAATCATGGCTGATTTTTTTCTCATCCCCATTCTCCTGCCTTTTCCCCATAACCCCGATCCCCTTATTAATCAAGAACCTATCTATCTCTGTCTTAAAGACACTCAATGACCTGGCCTCCACAGCCTTCTGCAACAAAGAGTTCCACAGATTCACCATTCTCTGGCTGAAGAAATTCCTCCTCATCTCTGTTTTAAAGGAACCAAAGGTTGTGCCCTCTGGTTCTAGTTTTTCCTACGAGTGGAAACATCCTCACCACATCCACTCTATCCAGGCCTCGCAGTATCCTGTAAGTTTCAATAAGATCCCCCCCTCATCCTTCTAAACTCCAATGAGTACAGACCCAGAATCCTCAACCGTTCCTCATACAACAAGCTCTTCATTCCAGGGATCATTCTTGTGAACCTCCTCTGGACCCTTTCCAAGGCCAACACATCCTTCCTTAGATACTGCTCACAATACTCCAAATGGGGTCTGACCAGAAGGACATCCCTGCTCTTGTATTCTAGCCCTCTCACTTGCCTTCCTAACCGCCGACTAAACCTGCACGTTAACCTTAAGAGAATCTTGAACAAGGACTCCCAAGTCCCTTTGTGTTTCTGATTCCCTCAGCATTTTCCCATTTAGAAAATAGTCTCTGCCTCCATTCCTCCTTCCAAAGTGCATAACCTCACATTTTTCCACATTGTATTCCATCTGCTTCTTCTTTGTCCACTCTCCTAACCTGTCCAAGTCCTTCTGCAGCCCCCCGCTTCCTCTACATATTTTTGTATCACCTGCAAATTTAGCAACAGTGCCTTCAATTCCTTCTTCCAAATCGTTAATGTATATTGTGAAAAGATGTCCTAGTACCGACCCCTGAGGCACACCACTAGTCAGCGGCTGCCATCCTGAAAAAGACCACTTTAACCCCACTCTCTGCCTTCTGCCAGTCAGCCAATCCTCTATCCATGCCACGATCTTACCCTTCACACCATGGGCTCTTAGCTTATTTAACAGTCTCCTATGTGGCACCTTGTCAAAGGTCTTCTGGAAATCTAAATAAATCACATCCACTGATTCTCCTATATCTAACTTCCTTGTTACCTCCTCAAATAACTTTAACAGATTTGTCAGACATGACCTCCCCTTGACGAAGCTGTGCTTACTCAGTCCTATTTTATCATGCACTTCCAAGTACTCCGCAATCTCATCTTTAATAATGGACTCTAAAATCTTGCCAATGACCAAAGTCAGGCTAACCGGCCTATAATTTCCCATCTGCTGCCTCCCTCCCTTCTTAAACAATGGTGTTACATTAGCTACTTTCCAGTCCTCTGGGATCCTCCCTGCCTCCAGTGATCCCTGAAAGATCACCACCAATGCCTCCACAATTTCCTCAGCTCTCTCTTTTAGAACCATGGGGTATAATCCATCCGGTCCAGGTGATTTATCCACCTTCAGACCTTTCAGTTTCCCCAGAACCTTCTCCTTAGTGATGACCACTACACTCACCTGTGCCCCTGATTCTCCTGGACTCTGGCATCCCACTGGTGTCTTCCAGCATGAAGATTGATGCAAAGTAACTATTCAGTTCCTCTGCCATTTCTTTGTTCCCGATTATTACTTCTCCAGCTTCATTTTCCAGTGGTCCAATGTCTATTTTTGCCTCTCTCTTACCTTTTATATATTGAAAAAAACTCTTCCTATCTTCTTTTATATTACGAGCTAGCTTACACTCATATTTCATCTTCTCCCCCCTTATTGCTTTTTTAGTTGTCCTCTTCTTGTTTTTAAAGGCTTCCCAATCCTCTGGCTTCCCACTAATCCTCGCCACTTTGTATGCTTTTTCTTTTGCTTTTATGCTGTCCTTGACTCCCCTTGTCAGCCATGGATGCCTCATCCTCCCCTTAGCATGTTTCCCCCTTCTTGGGATGAATTTCCGTTATGCCTTCCGAATAACCCCCAAAAGCTCCTGCCATTGCTGTTTCACTGTCTTCCCTGCCAGGCTCCCTTTCCAATCAACTCTGGCCAGATCCTCCCTCATGTCTTTGTCGCTACCTTTATTTAATTGTAATACCGTTACATCTGATTCCAGCTTCTCCCTCTCAAACTGCAGGGTAAATTCTATCATATTGTGGTCACTGCTCCCTAAGGGTTCTTTCACCTTAAGTTCCCTAATCAAGTCTGCCTGATTACACATCACCAAATCCAGAAGTGTCTGTTCCCTAGTAGGCTCTGTCACAAGCTGCTCCAAAAAAAAACATCTCTTAGACATTCCACAAATTCTTTTCTTGGGATCCACTACCTACCTGATTTTCCCAGTCCACCTGCATATTGAAGTCTCCATGATTATTGTAATATTGCTTTATTTATATGCCTTTTCTAGCTCCTGATTTATTTTCTGCCCCACATCCTGACTACTGCAAGGGGACCTGTACATAACTCACATTAGTGTATTTTTACCTATGCGATTCCTCAACTCTACCCACAGAGATTCTATGCCTTCTGATCCTATATCACTTATTGCTATTGATTTAACTTCATTCGTTACTAACAATGCTAACTTGCCCCCTTTGCCCATCTGCCTGTCCTTTCGATAAGCCACATATCCTTGGATATTTAGATCCCAGACCTGATCCCCTTGCAGCCAAGTCTCTGTGATGCCCACAACATCGCACTGGCCAATTTCAATGTGTCCAACAAGCTCATTTATCTTGTTCCGTATACTGAGTGAATTTCGGTACAACACCCTCAGTCCTGCATTGATCACCTCCCTTCTCATACTTGTCACATTTTTTGCTGTGCCTGAGGTTAGATTCCTGCCATCTTCTATACTCTCTGTTCTATTTCATGGTCTTGAAACTTTACTAACCTCTCCTGAGACCTTGGTTCCTTTAACTAGGTGAAAGTCTTCATTATTAACCTGCACTTCTACCCTTTCCTTTATAAAGAACAAAGAACAAAGAAAATTACAGCACAGGAACAGGCCCTTCGGCCCTCCAAGCCTGCACCGACCATGCTGCCCGACTTAACTGAAACCCCCTATCCTTCCAGGGACCATATCCCTCTATTCCCATCTCATTCATGTACTTGTCAAGACGCCCCTTAAAAGTCACTACCATATCCGCTTCCACTACCTCCCCCGGAAATGAGTTCCTGGCATCCACCACTCTCTGTGTAAAAAATCTGCCTCATACCTCTCTTTTAAACTTGCCCCTCGCATCTTAAACCTATGCCTCCCAGTAATTGACTCTTCCACCCTGGGAAAAAGCTGACTATCCACTCTGTCCATACCTCTCATGATCTTGTAGACTTCTATCAGGTCGCCCCTCAACCTCCATCGCTCCAGTGAGAACAAACCAAGTTTCTCCAACCTCTCCTCATAGCTAATGCCCTCCATACCAGGCAACATCCTGGTAAATCTTTTCTGTACCCTCTCCAAAGCCTCCACATCCTTCTGGTAGTGTGGCAACCAGAATTGAACACTATATTCCAAGTGCAGCCTAACTAAGGTTCTATAAAGCTGCAACATGACTTGCCAATTTTTAAACTCAATACCCCGGCCGATGAAGGCAAGCATGCCATATGCCTTCTTGACTACCTTCTCCACCTGCATTGCCACTTTCAGTGACCTGTGTATCTGTACACCCAGATCCCTTTGCCTATCAATACTCTTAAGGATTCTGCCATTTACTGTATAGTTCTTATCTGTATTCGACCTTCCAAAATGCATTACCTCACATTTGTCCGGATTAAACTCCATCTGCCATCTCTCCGCCCAAGTCTCCAACTGATCTATATCCTGCTGTATCCTCTGATGGTCCTCATCGCTATCCGCAAATCCACCAACCTATGTGTCGTCCGCAAACTTACTAATCAATCCAGTTATATTTTCCTCCAAATCATTTGTATATATTACAAATAGCAAAGGTTCCAGCACTGATCCCTGAGGAACACCACTTGTCATAGCCCTCCATTCAGAAACGCACCCTTCCACTGCTACCCTCTGTCTCCTTTGACCGAGCCAGTTTTGTATCCACCTTGCCAGCTCACCTCTGATCCCATGCGACTTCACCTTCTGCACCGGTCTGCCATGAGGGACCTTGTCAAAGGCCTTACTGAAGTCCATGTAGACAACATCCACTGTCCTACCCTCATCAATCATCTTCGTCACTTCCTCGAAAAACTCGATCAGGTTCGTGAGACACGACCTCCCCTTCACAAAACCATGTTGCATCTCACTAATACGTCCTCTTATTTCCAAGTGGGAATAAATCCTGTCTCGAAGAATCCTCTCCAATAATTTCCCAACCACTGATGTAAGGCTCACCGGTCTGTAATTACCTGGATTATTCTTGCTACCCTTCTTAAACAAAGGAACAACATTGGCTATTCTCCAATCCTCTGTGACCTCCCCTGTAGCCAGTGAGGATACAAAGATTTCTCTCAAGGCCCCAGCAATTTCCTCCCTTGCCTCTCTCAGTATTCTGGGGTAAATCCCATCAGACCCTGGAGACTTATCTACCTCAATGTTTCTCAAGAACCCCAATACCTCCTCCTTTTTGATCTCAACATGACTCAAACTATTTACACATCCTTTCCCAGACTCATCATCCACCAAGTCCTTCTCTTTGGTGAAAACTGACGCAAAGTACTCATTTAATGCCTCACCCATTTCCTCTGGCTCCACACATAGATTCCCTCCCTTGTCCTTGAGTGGGCCAACCCTCTCCCTGGCTACCCCGCTTGCTCTTCATATATATATAAAAAGCCTTGGGATTTTCCTTAATCCTGCTGGCCAATGCTTTTTCATGACCCCTTTTAGCCCTTCTTACTCCTTGGTTAAGTTTCTTTCTACTTTCCTTGTATTCCACACTTGCTTCATCTGTTCCCAGCCTCCTAGCTTTGACAAATGCTTCCTTTTTCTCTTTGACTAGGCTCACAATATCTCTGGTTATCCAAGGTTCCTAAAACTTGCCATACTTATCCTTCATCCTTACAGGAATGTGCCGGTCCTGAATCCCTATCAACTTACACTTGAAAGCCTCCCACATGCCCGATGTTGATTTGCCCTCAAACATCTGCCCCCAATCTACATTCTTCAGTTCCTGCCTAATATTGTTGTAATTAGCCTTCCCCCAATTTAGCACCTTCACTTGAGGACTACACTCATCTTTATCCATCAGTACCTTAAAGCTTATTGAATTGTGGTCACTGTTCCCGAACTGCTCCCCGACTGAAACATCGACCACCTGGCTGGGCTCATTCCCCAATAACTTTGATTTTCTAGTTCTCTATACAACTGAACCCTCCCTCCCCCCACTATTCAGTTTAAAGTCCTAGTAATATGATTCGCCAGGACTCTGGTCCCAGCATGATTCAGATGAAGACCGTCCCATCTGAACAGGTCCCATCTGAACAGGTCCCCTCTTCCCCACTACTGGTGCCAATGCCCCATGAATTCAAACCCATTCCTCACACACCAATCTTTGAGCCACGCATTAACCTCCTTAATCTTATTGACCCTGTGCCAATTAGCTCGTGGCTTAAGTAGTAATCAGAGATTATTACCTTTTTGGTTGTGATTTTTAATTTAGCTCCTCGCTGTTCATATTCTCTTAGTAGAACCTTTGTTCCTGTTCTATTTATCTCATTGGTATCTACGTGGACCATGGCAACTGGATCTTTACCCTCCCACTCCAAGTTCCTCTGCAGTCCAGATAAGATATCCCGAACCCAAGCACCAGGCAGGGAACACAAACTTCGGGACTCTCGATCCTGGTCACAGAGAACAGTGTTAATGCCCCTGACTATACTATCCTCAATTATGACTACATTTCTCTTTTCTCCCCCAGTTGAACGGCTTCCTGTACCACGGTGCAGTGGTCAGTTTGTTCATCCTTCCTGCAGTACCCGTTCCTGTCCACACAAGGAGCAAGAATCTCAAACCCGTTGGACAAGGACAAGGGCTGAGGCTTCTGTAACCCTACTTCTTGGATCCCTCCACCTGCCTCACTCACAGCCACACCCTCCTGTCCCTGACCACTGGCCGAATTCAAGGTATTTAATCTGAGGGGTGTGACTGCCTCCTGGAACACAGTGTCCAGGTATCTCTCCCCATCCCTGATGTGTTGCAGTGTCCGAAGCTCAGAATCCTCAGACTTCCTCAAGCAACCAATACTTACTACAGATGTGCCCACAGGGAACCACAATGCGGTCCACCAGCTCCCACATCATGCATGAACCACACATCACCTGACCCTCCATCTCTATTTTATTTAATTAATGTTTAATTTGGGTTTTAATTTCTTTTTATTTAAACTTTTTAAATATATCTCCTTATTACCTCAGTCTCAACGCAATTTCTAACCAGTAATTTAAATGGATTTTCAAATTTAGCACATGGCGACAGCTACATACAAACCAGGAACAGGAGTAGGCCATTCAGCTCTTCAATTTGCGCCACCATTCATTATCATCATGGCTGATTTGATTGTGGCCTCAATTCCCCATTTGGGCGACTCCCAGTAACTGTTAGTCAAGAATTTATCTATTCATGCCTTAAAAATATTCAATGACTTCTACTCCTGTGCCAATTTCATGTTTCTATGTTTCATTGTCACTATTTTCCTGATATCAGAATTTTTTTTTAAATTCCATATTCTTTTTGAACTAAATCCACATTCTCAAATTGCTATTGTTAGATTTGAATTTAGTTTCTCTGGATTAATATTCCTTTAACAATAATCACAACACTAACATACCCTTTATGGAAGTCGACTTGAGGCCTCTTTGTGAAGGTTAAGCATCAAGTTCTTGCGTCCAGCCATGATTTGCAGACTGTAACTGTAGATGTCGTTCAACACTGCACAAGGTACAAGCACTCGGTGCTAATCTCTCTGCTGTGCAAAGAAAACTTATAATATTAGGGCTGTGTTCTTCCCATGTGTTCACTGAGAGTGTCTTAGTGTGAACAACACTAGCTTTGTCATCAGTACTGATGTGGACTACAACTTTGATAAACCCTACCAATACTAACTACACCTTACTAGTGGCAATAGACCTTACTATCAATAAGCCTTATCAATACCAATAAAACCTTACCAATGGCCAACCTGGACCAACCTGCCCAAGTCAGGCAGTTCTGCTACGGACCTGTGGAAGGACCTGTGGCACAACACCAACAACACAGCCCAGAATCAGCAGCTGCTGGATGATCCCACATTGGAAATCCAAGGGTTCAACCTCCCATGCAGCAAATGGGTCAAGCTGAACAGGTTTTGCACCGGAGTCGGACCCTGCTGTAACAATCTCTTCTGTTGGGGACACCAACCGCCTCACCTGCCCAAGCCTCGTAAGATCCCGCCTGAGGCCAACGAAGAATGCCGCTCTGCGAGTACAATTCTGGCCCATGACTCACCGCTTTGCAACTGTGAGGAAGTGCAAACCAGGGTGTAATGATCGACAAGTGCCCCAACCTGTGCTTCAGTGGCAGTCTCATTGCCCTCTGCTAAGCTTATAAGGAGGCTGCCAACTGACTTAAAATTTTCAAATTTGACAATTAGCTGTTCATCAGTGGATACATTAGTAGCTGTAATACCAATAAATGTTAACTGATAGTTAAAATTCCAAATAATAATTTATGCAACTTACTGGTAGCAACAAGCCCTACTTTATATAAAAATATAAAACACACTTGTTTATTCCCAGCTTTAGATTTGAAATACTACCCAATCACCTACCTGCATTGAGTGATGGCGCTGGCCTAGTGGTATTATCATGAGTCTATTAATCCAGAAATTCAGCTAATACTCTGGGGACCTAGGTTCAAATCCCACCATGGCAGATGGTGGAATTTGAATTCAATTTTGAAAACTCTGGAATTCCATGAAACAATTGTCAGAAAAACCTACCTGGTTCACTAATGTCCTTTCGGGAACATTGCTGTCCTTACCTGGTTGGGCTTATATGTGACTTGAGAGCCAAAGCTATGTGGTTGACTCTCAACTGCCCTTAAGGGCAACTAGGGATCAGCCAGCCAGCAACACCCATGTCCCACAAATGAATGAGAAAAAAAAATTTCTTTTCCAATTTGGGCTCTGACCAGAAAAAGCCAAGAGAGACCCGCACACACACGCCCATTCAATGTTTATCATCACTCTATCTGAGATCTCACCTTCCCTCTCCCAATTGCTCCCCCTGTTTATCGTCACTCAGAGCCTCTCTCCACTGCTCTCGCTGTTTATCATCATTTAGGCTGAGGTCTTGCCTTCCCTCTCTGTGATCTTTGTAGCTTTTGCTGAGAGGAATCTGGTGAAAAAATCCATCAGACTCACATATCCACAAACAAAATGCCTTAATATGCAAGATCATACTCACAAAAGCTGCATTTGCAGATGAATATGTTTAACTTCATAGGGTGCAGTACGAATGAATGCCATAGAGGTTTATAAAGAAAATCCATGGTACAATGTACACAAATCCTAAACATTGTTACAACTCCCAGCTTCCCTGTCATTTCCTTAGTTTCCGTAAACTCATCGCTTCGGCAGACAAATTGAAGAGTTCCTCAGGAGACTGTCTCCCCTCTGCCAAAAATTGTAGAACAATGGAATGTTCTTATTCTTCAATATCTTGATTCACGGCAAAAGCTTTCTTTCACTACTTTTTGCTAATGGCCCCTGGAGGATTGGCTTCCTTTGCACTTTTCCTTTTCTATCCTGCAACATCTGCAGAAATGATTTTTTCTTTTTGCATTTTGGATCCTAGATGATGGTGTGAGTCAGAAAGATTATAAGCTGTCTCAAGACCGGTAAAGTATTTTAAAGGTTCTCTTCTCATTTGGCCAGTGAAGATTTTGTCAAGTTCACCTGATACCCCATTTACCTTGTTGCTTTGCTGTCAGAATCAGTCCCAAAGCTCCAATATAAATGCAGTGGTCCATAGGAACGTACAAACACCATTGCTCGAAGCATACTGCTTCCATGCCAAGGGTGAGGAGGCCATTTGTCCTTCATTGTTACATGAGACAAGCAATTAATGCAAGCTCAGTTAGTATCTTTCTTCTTACTGCGTTAAAAGTTCTGAGTTCAAGTCCCACTCCAAAGACTTGAACATTAAAATCCGGGCGGACATTATAATGCTACACTGTTGGGTAGATGGTGACACAGTGGTAATATCACTGGACTAAGAATCCAATTGCTCTGGGGACATGGGTTCTAATCTCACCATGGCAATTGGTGGTATTTAAATTCAATTAAGAAATCTGAAATGTAAAGCTAATCTCATGTGATGACTATAACAACCCTCATTGATTGTCTCAAAAAAATATCTGGTGCCTCTTTAGCGAAGGAAGGCTGCCTTCCAGTGACATCAAACCCACAACTTTTGATTTGATTTATTATTGTCACATGTATTAGCATACAGTGAAAAGTATTGTTTCTTGCGCACTATACAGACAAAGCATACTGTACGAAGGGAAGGAAAGGAGAGGGTGCAGAATGTAGTGTTACAGTCATAGCCAGGGTGTAGAGAAAGATCGACGTAATGCAAGGTAGGTCCATTCAAAAGTCTGATGGTTTGTGGTTGACTCCTAACTGCCTTCTGAAATTGTCCAGCAACCTACTCAGTTCAAGAGCAATTATGGAAGGGCAGTAATATTTTGGCCCAGCTAAAGATGTTCCTTCCCCTGAAAAAAAATTGCTTCCTTTTGGATGTTACATTAAACGGATATATTTTCTGCTTTCTAATGGCATTATTTCAATGGAGAGCAGGGACATTCTCACCATTGCGCAGGCCAGTGCTTACCCCCTCCACCAACATCACTAGAAACAGATTACTTGGTCATTACCACATTACTGTCTGTGGGATCTTGCTGTGCACAAATTTACTGTTTCCTACACAGCGACTGCACTTCAAAAGCACTTCATTGACTATAAAATGCTTTGGGACATCCTGGGGTTGTGTAGGGTGCTACACGAACACAAATCTTTCTTCAATACAAAACAAATCGTTGTAAAGAACAAAGCATTGTAGGTGTTACCTTCCAATTTCTGGATGGTTTTAGAGTCCTTCTATGAATGTGTAAACCTCACAATTCTAACTGCTCAATTCAATTCATTGTCCATTTGGAAACTATTTGTGGGTACATTGCTTGTCCATCAAAAATCACTTAAAATGATAAGGAAAAATTACCAGACAAACTAAAAATGGTAAAGTTTCACGATGATCCTTTACAAATATACTGATACCACAAGTTCACAAAAGAAACATGAGAAACTTGAAGAAAGTAAATAGGTGCAACAGGTGGTAAAGAAGGCAAATGGCATGTTGGCCTTCATAACGAGATGATTCGGCCACAGGAGCAAGGGTGTTTTGCTGCAATTATACAGGGCCTTGGTGAGGCCATACCTGAAGTATTGTTGCAGTTTGAGTCTCCAGGAGACCACAATTTATATTTAAATAGGAAACATAATCAAGAAACATTGCCTAAGAAAGACATAGAGGAAACTGTCAGCACACTGGAAATCTATGTAACCATTGATCTATTACTTGTGTGTTACATGATTTTCTTTCCCGGATTAGTATTGAAGGTGAGTCTACAACAGCTGGTTTCCCAATTGATCCCCACCCAGGCTAGGCAGTGAAGTATCTTTTACATGTGGAGTGAAATAATGGATGGCTATTGGTGAACTACAGACCTGACTCAAGTTATTTTTGCATTGCAATGTCTAACAAGGGACCCATGCACATCTGTAATTCATCTGCCTCTGTCAATGACCTTAGTTTTCACTTAGAAAGTTTCTAAGCATTTAATAAAAGTGGCAGAATTGTGCAATTATTTTAGGTGGCTGGGTAACCTCAGTGACAAGCAGACTTTCTGTATGTGTTCGAAGGAGTCTACACCTTATGCATTAGCCCAATATTTCTCTTTTCAGACGCTGGAGGAACCGGCTTTTTATTTTCTATTTTGCACAGAATGATAAAACTTACAGCAGGGAAGGATATAATTCAGACCATTATGTCTGGGCAGGAGCTGGCTCTTTAACTGAAGTTGTTTCCTATCCTTTCCCTCAGATATCTCCTTATATTCTTCCTTTTGAAATACTTGTCCAATTTCCCTTCAAATAATGTGACAATCTTTGGCATTCCACGTTCTAATAACTCTCTGTCTAAACACATTTCAGCCTGGATTTTGCTGTGGTAAGCATGGCAAAACTGACCATGTTTACCATCATTACTCCATTGAAACAGACAGCAACTTTGGCAGTCCACACATGTGCAATTGGTCTTGTGGAGCCGTGGGTATCATCCCTGCTTCTGAGCCAGAAGCTCCAGGTTCTAGTCCCACCTCAAGGCAAGGGAGGTTGATTCATAATGTGGCCAAACAGATTGAGTGTATCAACCTACAAATTCTTGCAATACGCCAATGGCTGATAGTAAGAACGAGAGAGACTCTTGGTCAGCGACACTCGATATGGAGTGGCACCCATCAGGCTATAAGCCTCTGGCGACAGACTCACGACCTGTTTCAGGTATAACTAGTTATAGAAACAGCTGAAAGTCTGCCTTCGAGCACCATTAGGTGTAAAAAGAGAGTGGAATTGGTACATGTGCAATTAAACACCAAATCCAGAAGTTGCTTTCAGGGCATCTATGCCCCTTTATGGGGTTCCCACAGATTACAATCTCCATTAGAATGGGACCAAAGGTTCCACTTCTATACTCTAAAAGTCCTTGAAAAAATTTATACCTCATTGAATAAAGTATAACTTCGGCAAACTAACTTCATAGCTATTGTCAAGCCTACTCACTGGCACTGAGGAGATAATTTTATATTTATGGATTGTCAAATTTTTCTATAATGATTTTTTAAAAATCTACATGTTTTATGAAGCTTTTTCTTTCCTTTTTTTTGAAAAGTTTGTTTATTTTAGAGGATTTGAGTATAGGAGTAGGAATGTCGTATGTAATTGTACAGGGTGTTGGTGAGGCCACGCCTGAAGTATTGTGTGTAGTTTTGGTGTCCTTATCTGAGGAAGGATGTCCTTGCTATAGAGGGAGTACAGCAAAGGTTTACCAGGCTGTTTCCTGGAATGGCAGGTTGGTTATATGAGGAGAGATTAAGTCAGTTAGGATTGTATTCATTGGAGTTTAGAAGAATGAGAGGAGATCGCATAAAAACTTATAAAATTCTAACAGACAGGGTGGATTCAGAAAGAATGGGTGGAATTTCACAAAAAAGTTTGAAGTGTCAAATGCGTGGGAAAACTGGTGTAAATCACTTTGTTTTTTTCAGTGGGAGTTCACAATAGAATCTTCCACACTCTGTGCACTGCAGAGGCCACCAGAGCGATTATCATAAAATTTCAGGGGGCGGGGCCTATTCACGTTGGAGAGGCTGAAGCCAGCAGGCCTCTGCGCATGCGCAGTGGCCCCGAACTGTCAGCCTCCCCATTTACTGGTCAGCTCAATCGCTGGCCAGCCCAGGACCCCTGCAGTGCTGCCTCCCCAATTCCCCCAGGGTCCGATCATGGCACCCCCCAACCATTCCCAGGCCAGCCTTGACCCCCACCGTCCTGGATGGCCCCGATCTCCAGCACCGCCCCCACCCCCCCCAGCAGTGACGACCTTCCCCACCACCCCCCTCTGGCAGAACTCCCTCCAGCCTGCCCCGATCTCCAGCCCTCCCCAGAACAGATTAACCCCCCCCCCCGAAGCAGTCCCGGCCCCTCCCCTCCCCCAAGTTCACCACGAACGCTGGCCTCCCTCCTGCCCTCATTGATCCCCATACAGAGTAAGGAATCTCACAACACCCAAGCAGAGTGGCAGCGAGACCCCCCCATCCCCACTGATAGGCCCTAAGCCCCGTCTGTGCCAGGCGCCTCCCCCATAGGCCCCACGCCCTTGGCACTGCCGAATACCCGGTGGGCAGTGCCAGGGTGTCCCCTGGGAATGGTCACTTTGCCCCTTGGGCAGTGCCAGGGGGCACAGGGGGCACCATCCCCCACCTCCCTATGCCCTGGGGGGCCCCGATTGCACCCCCCTTCACTCCAGTGGGGTCAGGATGCTAGTTCCCCGAAAGTGGGGAGCAAGTCTGAACCCCGCTGGAGTGAAATACTCCTGGCGGGATGGGAGGTGCTAGTGGGCCCGGAGAATTCAGCCCGGGCCTGCTAGTCACATTAGAATAACATTGAAATAAGATGTAATGTACTTATCAGGTTTCCTGCCGGTTTCCAGTGCGAATCAGACAGTACCAGAAATCCAGTGCTGGGAGATGCACATGTGGCGGGAACGCATGCATGAATCCCGTGCATGCCTGGACGCGAGATTCTCCCACCACGCCACGTTAGAAAATTAGCGAAGTGGGGTGGGAGAATTGCTCCCGGTGTTTCAGATGGTGGAGAAGTCCAGAACTAGGGGACACAGATTGAGGATAAGGGTAAACCTTTTAGGATTGAGGTGAGGAGAATGTTTTCCACCCAGAGGGTGGTGAATGTGTGGAATTCACTACAACAGAAAGTAGTTGAGGCCAAAACATTGTGTGATTTCAAGAAGAAATTAGATATTGCTCTTGGGGCTAAAGGGATCAAGGGAAATGGGGATCAGGATATTAATGATGAGCCGTGATCAAAATGAATGGTGGAGCAGGCTCGAAGGGCTGAATGGCCTACTCCTGCTTCTATTTTCTAGGCTTCTATGTTTAACTTCAACGTGGATCTAATCGTAATCATTTATTTCACTTGTAAAAAAACTTAAATGATAAACAAAGGTTTATTGAGTGTTTTTAACATGCTGGTTTGCTGCTTGCGAATGTTTGATATGATTGGTTGCTTACCTGCTTGCTGGCGTCACTGGTGCTGAACGCCAAGACACTCCTTAACTTGGCATCGGACTGAAACCGTCCTCAGGAAAGGGGAAAGTGCAGCGACAGAGGTTGCTAGAGCTTTGTAGGTGTCTTCCAAGGAGATGAGTGGTGAGTGTCTGTGCTTCAACGCTGCCTGCAAAATCCGTGCCTTCATCTACTTTCTTTTTTCACTGCTCAATAGTGACTTTATATAAGTTATGAGTTCCTAAGCTCATTCGGGAAAAAATGACTAACTGCCTTAACCCTCATGGGCATTGAGTTTTGACAGCATTATTATTAGCTGGGTGCAGGTCAAGTGGTCTCCTCTGTTAATCAGACAGACAATTGGCTCTGATGTGACATGAAGAAAGGAGAAAATAACCAACAGGCCGAAAGACGTGCTAGTTGGATGCATTGGCCATGCTAAATTCTCCCTCAGTGTACCCGAACAGGTGCCGGAGTGTGGCGACAAGAGGAGTTTCACAATAACTTTATTGCAGTGTTAATGTAAGCCTACTTGCGACACTAATAAATAAAGTTTAAACTTTAAACAAAGAGATAATTCAGGGAACCAGATTTTCAAAAGTCAAATTGATGACGCACTGAGAAACTTTGTGACAGCAGGGATGTGATGGTTGACATGTTGGGCCACAGATGGCAGGGGTCATGGGGAGGAGCAGTTGGAGGTAGGAGGTTACATAATGACGTCTCCCAAGCAAACCATAGTTGGCAACATGATTAAGACACTCAGCTACTGCAGTCAGCAGTTACAAACCACAGAACTCTGCTTAATTGATAATTCTTCCTCAATTTCTTCATTTGCCACATGATTCTGCCACATTCCTCTATTCCATTTGAACTGCGATGCACAATGGTAAGGGGCGGCAGAGTAGCATAGTGGTTAACACTGCTGCCTCACAGTGCCAGAGACCCGGGTTCAATTCCAGCCTTGGGCGACAGTCTGTGTGGAGTTTGCATATTCTCCCTGTGTTTATATGGTTTCCTCCGGGTGCTCCGGTTTCCTCCCACAGTCCAAAGATGTGCAGGTTGGGTGGACCGGGCATGCTAAGTTGCCCCTTAGAGACCCAAGATGTGTTGGTTAGATAGATTAGCCATGAAAAATGTACAGGGTTAAGGGGATAGAGCGGGGGAGAGGACTTGGATAAGATACTGTTAGAGACTTAGTGCAGATCCGATGGGCCGAATAGCCTCATTCTGCACTGTAGGGATTCTAAGACCAATCCCCATTTTAAAGCCTCGTTTATTTTAATTTGCTCACTGGGTTCTAACAATAGGTATTTTTAGCCACACACTATGGAGAAAGGTTGTTGTCCAAGGCCTTTCACCATAGTATACAGAGGGGCTGGAAACTATGCAGAGCCCCTCAGACTGCATGCCTGACTAGAAATTTACATGGTGACTATCAAGAGTATTAAAATTGTATTGAGGCACCGCTGCATGGAACATGCTGTGTGGAGAAATGAAAAATACTTTCCCCCATCTGGAATTAGAAAACTGGTGGTGAGTCACCTTCTTGAACCACTGCAGATTTTGACCGAGTGACAGTGGTGGAATAGTGATTGTGAATAGTGATCGGAACTTGCTGGTGGTGATGTTCCCATGTGTCTGCTACCATCGTCCTTCTAGATGGTAGCGATCGTAGGTTTGGATGGTGCTGTTTAATGAGCCTTGGAGAGTTGCTGCAATGCATCATGTAGATAGTACACACTGCTGCCGTTGTATGTCGGTGGTGGAGGGAGTGAATACTTAAGATGATGGATGGGGTGCCAATCAAGCGAGCTGCTTTTTCTGGATGGTGTCAAACTTCTTGAGCGTTGCTGGAGCTGCACTCATCCAAGCGAGTGGAGAATATTCCATCACGCTCCTGACTTGTGTTTTGTAGATGGTGGACATGTTTTGGGGAGGTGGCTCCTGCAGAATTCCCAGCCTCTGGCTTGCTCTTGTCGCCACAGTTTTTATATGATTAATCCAGTTCTGGCCAATGTTATCTCCAGAATGTGGATGGTGGACATTCAGAGATGGAATGCTGATGAACATCAAAGGTAGGTAGTTAGATTCTTTATGTTGCAGTTGGTCATTGTCTGGCACTTGTGTGATGCAATTGTTATTTGGTGCTTACCTGCCCAAGCCTGAATGTTGTCTAGATCTTGCTGCATATGAACGCATACTGAGTATCTGAGGAGTCGCGAATGGTGCCATGCATTGTGCAGTCATCAGGAACATACCCACTTCTGACCTTATGGTGGAAGGAAGGTAATGATGATGCATTTGAAGATGGTTGGGCCTAGGACACTACCCTGATTAACTCCCACATTGATGTCCTGGGGCTGAGATGATGGACCTCCTAAAACTACAACAATCTTCCTTTGTGCTACATATGACTCCAACCAGTGGAGACTTTTCCCCTGATTCCCATTGACTCCAGTTTTGCTAGGACCCCTTAATGCCACAGTCAGTTAAATGCTGTATTGTCACTGGCTGTCACTCACTTCATCTCTGGAGTTCCTCTCTTTTGTCCACCTTTGGACCAAGATTGTAATGAAGCTAGAAGCCGAGTGGTCCTGACAGAACCCAAATTAAACGTCAGTGAGCAGGTTTCATGCTGATGGCACTGTCATGATCTCCTTCCATTACTTTGTTGATGGGGTGGTAATTGGCCAGGTTGGATTTCTCCAGCTTCCTGTGGGACAGGACATACCTGAGCAACTTGGTATCATGGTTGGATAGACGCCAGTTTTGGAGCTCTACTGGAACAGAAGATGCAGCTGCTTCTGGAGCACAAGTCTTCAGTACTATTGCCAGAATGTTGTCAGGGCCCATTGCCTTTGCAGTATCCAGTACCATCAGCCATTCTTGACATCGTGAATCGAATTGGCTGAAGACTGGAATCTCTTATGCTGGGGGCCTCAGGAGAAGAGCAAGATTTTGATTTTGATTTGATTTATTATTGTCACATGTATTAACATACAGTGAAAGTATTATTTCTTGTGCGCTATACAGACAAAACATGCCATTCATGGAGAAGGAAATGAGAGAGTGCAGAATGTAGTGTTACAATCATAGCTAGGGTGTAGAGAAAGATCAACTTAATGCAAGGTAAGTCCATTCAAAAGTCTGACAGCAGCAGGGAAGAAGCTGTTTTTGAGTCGGTTGGTACATGACCTCAGACTTTTGTATCTTTTTCCCGAAGGAAGAAGGTGGAAGAGAGAGAGGTGCGTGGGGTCCTTAATTATGCTGGCTGCTCTGCCGAGGCAGCGGGGAGTGTAGACGAGTCAAAGGATGGGAGGCTGGTTTGCATAATGATTGGGCTACATTCACGACCTTTTGTAGTTCCTTGCAGTCTCGGGCAGAGCAGGAGCCATACCAAGCTGTGATACAACCAGAAAGAATGCTTTCTATGGTGCATCTGTAAAAGTTGGTGAGAATCGTAGCTGACATGCCAAATTTCCTAATAATGGATAATGGATTATCTACCCAGTGCCTCTGGTCAAAGGTGGTTGCAAATGCTTTAGCCTTGTCCTTTTCACTAATGAATTGGGTTCCCCCATCATTGAGGATGGTGATATTTATGGAGCCTCCACCTCTTAGTTGTTTACTTGTCGACCATCATTCACGACTGGATGTGGCAGGAATTGGAGATGCCGGTGTTGGACTGGGGTAAGCACAGTAAGAAGTCTCACAACGCCAGATTAAAGTCCAACAGGTTTATTAGGCAGCACAAGCTTTCGGAGTCACTCTCCTTCATCAGGTGAAGGAGCGAGACTCCGAAAGCCTGTGCTGCCAAATAAACCTGTTGGACTTTAACCTGGTGTTGTGAGACTTCTTACTGTGGCAGGAAGGCAGAGCTTAGTCCATTGGTTGTGGGATCATTTGGTTCTCTCTATTGCATGCTACTTCTGCTATTTGGCACACAAGTAGTCCTGTGTTGTAGCTTTAACAGATTGACACCTCATTGTTAGGTATGCCAGGTGCAGCCCCTGGTATGCCCTCATGCCCTCCTGTACTCTTCATTGAACCCTGGTTGATCTCCTGGCTTGACAGTAATAATAGAATGAGTGATATGCCGGGCCATGAGGTTACAGATTGTGGTAGAATAGTTTCTGCTGCTGCTGATGGTTGACACAACTTATACTTTATCACACTTTATTCCATCTATCATGTTCTTATTAACTTCCACAACTTTTCTATATCCCTCTGCATCCTCCTCACCACTTAACTTCCTATGTAATTGTGTCATTGGCAAACCTGAATGCATTACATTCAATCCCATCATTCTTAGAATATTCTTAGAATTCTTAGAATCCCTACAGTACAGAAAGAGGCCATTCGGCCCATCGAGTCTGCACCGACCACAATCCCACCCAGGCCCTACCCCCATATCCCTACATATTTATCCACTAATCCCTCTAACCTACGCATCTCAGGACACTAAGGGCAATTTCAGCATGGCCAATCAACCTAACCCGCACATCTTTGGACTGTGGGAGGAAACTGGAGCACCCGGAGGAAACCCACGCAGACACGAGGAGAAACTCCACACAGACAGTGACCCAAGCCGGGAATCGAACCCAGGTCCCTGGAGCTGTGAAGCAGCAGTGCTAACCACTGTGCTACCGTGCCGTCCCTTAATCATCTAAGTCATTAATGTAGACTGTAAATAGCTGAGCTCCAAGCACTGATCTTTGCTGTTCCAGTGCATCCTATCAATGAGGAAGATTGCCTCGATATGTCCTGTCTACAAAAGCAGGACAAATGAAACCCGACCAATTTCCACCCCTCCAATTTACTTTTGGTCATAACAAATTGATGGAAGGTGTCATCACAGTGTTATCAAATGAATCTTACACAGCAATAGCCACTAAGTCACCCAGCCACTAAGTCAATACAATCTTGGTCCAAACATGGACAATAGAGCTGTATTCTAGAGGTGATGGAAGGGTGACTGGTTGACATCAATTTCACGTCTGACTGAGCATTGAGGAGAAGTAGCAAAATTCAATGGGAATCAGGGAAAACTCTCCACTACTTTGAGTGCAAACATTGCACAAAGGAAGATAGGTGTTGTTGGAGGTCAATCACCTCAGCCCCAGCACATGGATGCAGGAGTTCCTCAGAGTGCTGTCCGAGGCCAAATCATCTTCAACTGCTTCATCAGTGAAACCTTCCCTCCATCTCCATGTCGGAGATTGGAGTGTTTGCTGACGATTACCCAATGCTCAGAACCACTCATAGCTCCTTAAATAATGAAGCAGTCCACATGCTGCAAGACCTGGACAACATTCAGGCCTGGACTGATAAGTAGCAGTCTCTCTTCATATGCTTGAATCTATCATCAAGGAAGAAATAGTGAGACATCTGGATATAAATTGTCCCATTGGTAAGACGCAGCATGGGTTCATGAAGGGCAGGTCATGTCTGACTAATTTGGTCGAATTCTTTGAGAACATTACAAGTGCAGTGGACAATGGGGAACCTGTGGATGTGGTGTATCTGGATTTCCAGACAAAGTGCCGCACCAAAGACTGCTACATAAGATGCATAGTGTTACGGGTAATGTATTAGCATAGATAGAGGATTGGTTAACGAACAGAAAGCAAACAGTGGGGGTAAATGGGTGTTTTTCTGGTTGGCGATCAGTGACTAGTGGTGTGCCTCAGGGATCAGTGTTGGGACTGCAATTGTTTACAATTTACATAGATGATCTGGAGTTGAGGACCAAGTGTAGTGTGTCAAAATTCGCAGATGACGCTTAAGATGGGTGGAAGAGCAAAGTGTTGAAAGTCTGCAAAGGGATATAGATAGTCTAAGTGAGTGGGCGAGGGTCTGGCAGATGGAGTACAATGTTGGTAAATGTGAGATCATCCATCTTGGTAGGAATAACAGTAAAATGGACTATTATTTAAATGGGAGAAAATTGCAGCATGCTGCTGTGCAGAGAGACCTGGGTGTCCTTGTGCAGAGATCTCAAGGAGTTGGTTTGCAGGTGCAGCAGGTAATTAAGAAGGCAAATGGAATTTTGTCCTTCATTGCTAGAGGGATGAAGTTTAAAAACAGCGAGGTTATGTTGCAGCTGTATAAGCTGCTGGTGAGGCCACACCTGGAGTACTATGTACAGTTTTGGTCTCCTTACTTGAGAAATGATATACTGGCACTGGAGGGGTTGCAGAGGAGATTCACTAGGTTGATGCCGGAGTTTAGAGGGTTGGCTTATGAGGAGAGACTGAGGCTATACTCATTGGAATTCAGAAGAATGAGGGGAGATCTTATAGAAACATATAAGATTATGAAAGGAATAGATAAGGTAGAAGCAGGGAAGTTGTTTCCACTGACAGGTGAAGCTAGAACTAGGGGGCATAGCCTCAAAATAAGAGGAAGCAGATTTAGGACTGAGTTCAGGAGGAACTTCTTCACACAAAGGGTTGTGAATCTGTGGAATTCCCTGCCCAGTGAAGCAGTTGAGGCTACCTCATTGAACGTTTTTAAGGCAAGGATAGATAAATTTTTGAACAGTAAAGGCATTAAGGGTTATGATGAATGGGAGGGTAAGTGGAGCTGAATCCACAAAAAGATCAGCCATGATCTTATTGAATGGCGGAGCAGGCTCGAGGGGCCAGATGGCCTACTTCTACTCCTAGTTCTTATGTTCTTATGTCAGTCCTGCCATTCCAGGAATCAGTCTGGTGAACTTTCGCTGGACTCCCTTAATAGCAAGAATGTCTTTCCTCAGACTAGGATACCAAAACTGCACACAGTACTCAAGGTGTGGCTTCATCAAGAACCTGTATAACTGCAGCAAGACATCTTTACTCCTTTACTCAAATCCTTTTGCTATGAAAGCTAGCATGCCATTAGCTTTCTACACTGCCTGCTGTACCTGTATGCCAACTTTCAGCGACTGTTCCGCCATGACATCCAGGTCACATTGCACTTCCCCTTTTCCTAAACTGTCACCATTCGGATAATAATCTTCCTTCCTGTTTTTGTCACCAAAGTGGATAACCTCACATTTACCTACATTATATTGCATTTGCCAAATATTTGCCCATTCAGCCAGCTTGTCCAAGTTACCCTGCAGCCTCTTAGTATCCTCCTCACAGCACACACTACCACCCAGCTTAGTGTCGTCTGCAAATTTGGAGATATTGCATTCAATTCCGTTGCCCAAATCATTAATGTATATTGTGAATAGCTGGGGTCCCAGCACTGAACCCTGTGGTACCCCACTTGTCACTGCCTGCCACTCTGAAAAGGACCCGTTTATTTCCAATCTCTGCTTCCTGTCTGCCAACCAGTTCTCTCTTCACATCAACACATTACCCCCAAAACCATGAGTTTTAATTTTGCTCACTAATCTCTTGTGTGGGATCTTGTCAAAAGCCTTTTGAAAGTCCAGATACACAACATCCACTGGTTCACCCTTGTCCGCTCTATTGGTCACCTCCTCCTAAATGCTGTGGCTAAAGATAGCGATCAGAGGTTGGGAATCCAATGACAATTAATTAAACTCCTGACTCCCCAAAGCCTGTCCATCATCTACAAGACATAAGTCAGGAGTGCAATGGAATACTCTCCACTTGCCTGGAAGTGTGCGAACTTAAAACGTTCAAGAAGCTCAACAGCATGCAAGACAAAACAGCAGGATTGATTGGCATGCTATCCACCACCATTCCATTCCCTCCACTACCAGTGCAATGTGGAGCAGTCTGTACCTCTAAAAGATGCACTGCAGCAACTCGCCAGCCTCCTTCAACAGCACCTCCCAAACCTGTGACCTTTACCACCTAGAAGAATGAGGGCAACATCACATGGGAACAGCACCAACTTCCAAGTTCCCTTCAAATCCAAATTCCATTCTGGCATAGGAATATATTGTTCTTCCTTCATTCTCTCTGAATCAAAATCCTGGAGCCCACCACCTAACAACTGTGGGTGTACCTACAGCACATGGACTGCAGCGATTCATGAAGGTGTTTCAGAACGACCTTCCCCAGGGTCATTAAGGATGGTCAATCAGTATCAGCCTTGACTGCAAGCATCGCCTGAACAAATAAAAACAGTGGAAAATGAGGGCCAAAGGAACTCTACCTTAATTTGTGTCAGTTTTCCAGTTTAAATGTGACACCCACCAGGAAGGATCAGAAATGCCTTTAACGTCTAGAGGTGTCTGGTCAGAAAATCTAGGCCAACACGTACTCAACAATTGGGCCCACGATTTCCCAACATGCATTTCTTGAAAGTATAGAATCAGTCTAATTTAGCAATTGAAGACACACCTATATGTTTTGTTCCACCTCAACCCAAATTTGAGAATCACCCCTTCCAATCCACCACCACTTGAAACCAGGGAAGAAGCAAATAAGAGCAATATATTGATCTACAAGATGTGGAGAAACATTTGCACTTACAGAAGAGAATTCTGACATTAGTCATGTATTTAATTCTACTGATACACACTCAGAGTAATACTCACAAACATCTACATCATTAAGCCAAACTTCTGCGAAAACACTAAGATTAAAGCAAATTACTGCGGATGCTGGAATCTGAAACATAAACAGAAAATGCTGGAAAATCTCAGCAGGTCTGACAGCATCTGTGGGGAGACAAGAGGGCCAATGATTCGAGTCTGGATGACCCTTCGTCTGCGCTCTGACAAAGGGCCATCCAGACTCAAAACATTGGCTGTATTCTCTCCCCACAGATGCTGTCAGACCTGCTGAGATTTTCCAGCATTTTCTGTTTTTGTTCCTTCGAAAACAGCATCAGTTCTTTAACAGCATATGGCAATAAATCATCTTGCCTGAGTCATTATTTATTTGACTTTTTTTTTAAATGTGAAGACTGCAGAATCCATCTCATTATAATTTTGCAACACTCCACCGAAGCTGTACAGGCAATGGCATGGCCACCAGCTCACAACATAAGCATTCACTATCGCTAGGCTACATGTTGAATTTTGCCTGCTATTTAACGTGTTCTGCCATCAAAACATCATAAACATACTGGAGATGGTTTGGAGGACAGCATTAAGGATAGCTCCAGGATTTAGAAATAAAATACATAAGCTTCGCAGACTTGAGTTTTTTTTGAGAGAAAAATAGAGGAAGGACATGGGCAGCACGGTGGTTGGCACTGCTGTCTCACAGCACCAGGGACCCGGGTTCCATTCCCGGCTTGGGTCACTGTCTGTGTGGAGTTTGTACATTCTCCCCTCTGTCTGCGTGGGTTTCCTCTGGGCGCTCCGGTTTCCTCCCACACTCCAAAGATGTGCGAGTTAGGTGGATTGACCATGCTAAATTGATCCTAAGTGTCAGGGGGACTAGCTAGGGTAAATGCATGGCGTTATGGGGATAGGGTGGGATTGTGGTCGGTGCAGACTCGATGGGCCAAATGGCCTCCTTCTGCACTATAAGATTCTATGATCCAGAACTTTCAGATGCTGCTTATCATAGGCAGCTTGACTTAGATTGTGACAACTGAACTTTTACAAAAAAGATTTAGAAGTAAGAAACCTCATGTTAACCTGTGGATCAGATGATTTGTTTTCCTGCATAAAGATTTACACTTAAATGACATCTTGTCAAAATGTCCCAAAGGATGCCACAGCCAATGAATAGGGTTTGAACTGAAGTCATGGCCCTGTGGGCAAAGTAATGAAGCAGTAAAATGGACTTTTGTCAAAATAGTTAATTCCGTTAAAGTAAAGCTATATAAATATTGAGTTGAGAATGAGACAGAGGATTATAAGGATAAATATGCACTAAAATGATCTAATAGTCCATGGGGCTTGATGGTTCCTGTATAGTTGGGTTTGAGGAATGGGGATGTTGTCTATGGAGGTCAGCAGGCCAAAGTTAAATAGTTGAAGTGTGGGGGTGAATAAGACATTCTAGGAATTATAGGAACACAGAAAGGCTACTTAGCCCCTCGAGAATGCTCAGTGTTCACTGAGATCATGACTGATCTGTGACCTAACCCCTTTGCCCAGATCTCTTATTTTCGTTAGTTAACCTAAATCTATCAGTCTCAGATTTAAAATTAACAATTGATCCAGTATCAATTCCCACTTGTGGAAGAGAGTTCCAAACTCTTTCTCTGCCCTTTGTATGCTAAATTCATTCCTGAAAAGTCAGGCTTCAGTTTGTAGACTCTGCTCTTTCTGTGTTTTAATCTGATTGATTCTGAGGATCAGAACCTTGGGTCAAGATGTTGAATCAGTTTGTTACAGTGCAGGTTGTGATATATCTCAGGGATAGCCAGATAACAAACAGCGGTCAAAAAGTCAGTTTTTTATGTAGTACTCAATCACATTCTTGTCCCACAAACTAGCAATTTCTTTGAATTACTTGGCTGAAGTATTGCAGAACAGTTGTTATTTAGGCATGATGTGCAGATGCCGGCGTTGGACTGAGGTGGGCACAGTGAGAAGTCTCACAACACCAGGTTAAAGTCCAATGGGTTTATTTGGAATCCTGAGCTTTTGGAGCGCTGCGCCTTCATCAGATGAGTCAATGCAAAGAGCTGAGTGGGCCAACAGTAAGGGAAGAGAAACAGGGAGAAGAAAGGAGGGAGTAACAGGATTGGATACCAGATTTAGGCCTCTGCTGACTGCAAGAAAAGGTCTAATGTAGTCGCACACAAAATTAGTAAGAGGACCCTGTCTGAGGGGCATCTGAGATTGTACTAGTCCTCTGAACATAAGAAATAGGAGCAAGATGAGACCTAGCAGTCCTTTAAGCCACCTCTGGAACTTAATATGATGATGGGCTGATCTTCTACTTATAGGATAGGAAAGAGGAGCAGGAATATGTCACTCTGTGGAAAGAGCAGGCTCGCTGAGCCAAATATTGTTCTGTTTTCTGCTTTCTTATGGCCTTATGTTCTTAAATTTAATTGCATAGTAAAGAAATCTAAATTCAAAATATCGGATCAACCACCTTATAAGAAAGCATACAGGCAAAATATACAATACAATGCGCACCATGTGAAATTCAGAAGTGCACACTATCTTGCTCTAGTGTTATATCACTGCAAACATAAATAGCTTTAAAACTAATCCAGACCATCCCATATACTTGTGACAACTTCAATTACATCAAACTCAAGTAAAATGTTCAATGGTGTGATCTGCAATGCTTCATGAATAAATGCAGCTCTTCTTTTTCCAACTGTTCCTTTTTAATCTCTTTTCTACTGTCCATGGAAAAGACTAATTTGCGTTGACAGCAGCCCATTTGCCCAAGTGGCTATTGTTCACATCTGAGCTCAGGTAGTGAGTATCAGCAAGCTATGTGACAACATGGGCAGTGAGCACATCACAGCATAGCCCATTACCGTCTATCCCTTCTGTTCCCTTCATCCCCATCTTCCACACATCAGGACGGAGAGCAGGAACATTGCTTGATTTTCCCCTCATTGATGTGGCAGTTCAAGGATCATGGCTGGAATTCTCCCATCCACTAGAATTTTAGTGGGCGGGTTGCTGACAATGTGAAACCCCATTGATAGTCGTGCGGGAATTTCCAGCTTTTAGACCAGCGCAGCAGGAGAATTCCGCCCCATATCTCAGATCTTCCTTAAAGTAAAGTTTATTTAATACCATGCAAGTCATAGGAACCTTACAGTGCAGAACAAAAGAACAAACAAAGGAGGCCATTCAGCCCATCGAGTCTGCACCGACCACAATCCGACCCCAGGCCCTAACTCCACAACCCCACACACTTACCTCACTAATTCCTCTAACCTACACATCCCGGGACACTAGGGGGCAATTTAGCATGGCCAATCAACCTAACCTGTACATCTTTGGAGTGTGGGAGAAAACCGGAGAACTCGGAGGAAATTCACACAGACACGGGGAGAACATGCAAACTCCACAAAGACAGTGACCCAAGCCAGGAATCGAACCCAGATCCCTGGAGCTGTGAGGCAGCAGTGCTAACCAATGTGCCGCCCACATTAGTGTCACAAATAGGCTTACATGAACACTGCAATGAAGTTACTGTGAAAACCCCCTAGTCACCACAATCCGGCGCCTGTTCAGGTACACTGAGGGAGAATTTAGCTTGGTCAATGCACCTAAATAGCACATCTTTTGGACTGTGGGAGGAAACCCGAGCACCCGGAGGAAACCCACGCAGACACGGGGAGAACGTGCAAACTCCACACAGACAGTGGCCCAAGCCGGGAATTGAACCTGGGTTCCTGGCACTGTGAGGCAGCAGTGCTCACCACCGTGCCGCCCACATTTGTGTGATGCAACATTTAATGCTTTCATTACTGGTAGGGAATCTCTGTCCAGTGCTTTCAAATACACCCGTGGTTGAATACTGACTTTGAGCCATTTAATTTTGCAACAGCATAGATACCCGAACAAAATGTATCAATTTCTCCAACAGCATTGCATGAAAGTTGCCAAAGTCCCAAAGATTGTTCTCCCTCTTTGAGAGAGAGCGAGAGCTGACTGGTGGCGATCTATACACCTAGTGGTTGTCAATACACTTCAGGAGGGGGCAAGGTTAAGAAAGCAGGGCTTTCATGAATAATCTCAGCCGGTACGGGAATTGAACCTGCGCTATTAGCATCTCTCTGCATCGTGAACTAGGCCAACTGAGCTAGCTTAGGATGAGAATCCTTTTTAAAACTCAAAACAGTTGCAACCTAAAAACAAATGAGAAAAAATATTAAAGATAAGGAAAGATCGTTTTGGATTTCTCTAATATCTTTCCCTCTAGAGGTCATTGAGCTTAACTCTGCATCTCACACTGAAAATGATGCCTGAACTGCTGAGTGTTTCCAGCAATTTTTATCTTTATTTATCTCCTACGCTTTCTGTTAGCTCATTCCAAACATTTATCGTCATTTGTATATTTTGCTCTGAGATACTTTACATTGACCAACTTAAACTTATGGGGTGGGATTTTACGAACAGAGTGAATGTGGAGAGGATGTTTCCACTAGTGGGGGTGACTAGAACTCGAGAGCACAACCTCAGGGTGAAAGGATGTTCCTTTAAAACTGAGATGAGGAGGAATTTCTTCAGCTAGAGGGTTCTGAATCTGTGGAACTCATTGCCACAGAGGGCTGTGGAGGCCCTTTGAGTGTCATTGAGTGTCTTTAAAGACAGAGATAGATAGGTTCTTGATCAATAAAGGGATCAAGGCCTACAGGGAATGAGGATGAGAATCATATCAGCCATGATTGAATGGCGGAGCAGACTCAATGGGCCGAATGGCCAAATTCTGCTCCTATATCTTATGGTCTGATGGACCCGAGACCGGAAAATCCGACTCAAGGTCAACAGACCTTCCCATTGTCCGCCGCTCTCCCGCTCTGATTTTGTGGCAGGCTGGGTGGTAGAATTCCGGCGATGATCTTTATTCTCTACTGGCCTGAGATTAAAATAATGTTCTGTGTTCACCTTGTATGAATCATAGAATCATCGAATCCCTACAGTGCAGAAGGAGGCCATTCGGCCCATCGTGTCTGCACTGACCACAACCCTACTCAGCCCCTATCCCCATAGCGCCATGTATTTACTCTGCTAATCCTCCTGACACTAAGGGTCAATTTGGCACGGCCAATCAACCTAACACGCACACTTTTGGACAGTGGGAGGAAACCGGAGCATCCGGAGGAAACCCATGCAGACATGGGGAGAACGTGCAAACTCCACACAGACAGTGACCCAAGCCAGGAATCGAACCCAGGTCTCTGACGCTATGAGGCAGCAGTGCTAACCACTGTGCTACCGTGCCACACCGTGGGATAGAATGAGGTTGTAAATGGATTTTGCCAGGTTTGCTTTTCATTTTGCCATTTTCTGGATCTTTTTGTTTTGCCCACTCCATTTTATCTTGGGGTCATGTCTGGCCATGCTCCCAGGTTACATTCGGAATTCCTTGTCTTATCATTAATAAGAATTTACTAGTAATAAGGTAATTGATAATATGGACTGGTGACCAGAAGATAATCACTGAAGGGTCCCTGTGGGGCTGTACACTTGGCAGGCTGCGGTGCCTTTACTATGTTAGGGCTTTGGGATCTTTCCAGAGGAGTGACTCTGTCAACTCTGGAAAGTTGATTAGAGGTAGTGTCTCTGTTGCAGCTGCATACCACTGATCCTGAAACAGGTTGTCAGTCATTGTGCAGTCGATAACAGGCTCTTCTACACTATCACTGGTGGCGTGCAGCAACAATCACAATTTCTGCCCCCATTATATTTTAAACCCCAGATGGGTTGCATCTTGGCACAGTGGTTAGCACTGCAGCCTCACAGCGCCAGGGACCCGGGTTCAATTCCAGCCTCGGGTAACTGCCTGTGTGGAGTTTGCACGTTCTCCTCGTGTCCGCGTGGGTTTCCTCCGGGTGCTCCGGTTTCCTCCCACAGTCCGAAAGACATGCGGGTTAGGTGGATTGGCTGTGCTAAATTGGCCCTTAGTGTCAGGGGGATTAGCAGGGTAAATACGTGGGGATTACAGGGATAGGGCTTGGGTGGGATTGTTGTTGATGCATGCTCGATGGGCCAAGTGGCCTCTCTCTGCACTGTAAGGATGCTATAAATCTATGTAATAGAGTTTAGTCTTAAACTTTGAGCCTATCACTTGTGAGGCATCGGCTGTTGAACATCACAATTAGAAGGAATTATCTTAATATTCAAAAACACTCTTTACAACCATTCATCTGGATTAGAATGCACTCATTCACTTCCATTGCAACGATCTGCTTCTGATCCATTTCTCAGGACTGCAAAATACACTGCCACCTCCTGTCCTCCTGTGGCCATGGCATTTTTAGTCGCAAATAAGTCAATCGAATTCCTGTCTCTCACTGCACACCACTGATCACAGTACGTATGGGAATATCCCAGATGCATGGAGGATTTGAGCAGAGGTTGGTTGCCCTGTGATCCATGCTCAGGATTTTATTTTTTTTCGCTTTCTGCTGTTAAACCCACTCAGATTTCTTTCTTCTGCTGCCATTGCTGCAGTTTGATTGGTTGTCTGTCACCCGCATGTGAACAAGCCTGTACTCCTCCAACAGTTGGCTGTTGCTCAGCGGGTGTTGGGCGGCTTTCTGCAGGGTGTGCTGCCGCAGTCTGGAGCCTGGCTGATCCAGCAGGCGGGCCGTGTACCTGCGCAATGAATGAGCAGCCGTGCCCTGCTGGCTTTCGCAGAGGGCCAACCTGCTGCCACTCCCGTCAGGGGATGCGACCATCGAAGCAGAGCTGGATGCGATGACAGTGAGGTGTGTGTTGTTGCTGTTGGTGTTGGAGAGGGCCACGTCTTGTGGCTGCACCTCTGAGCGAGGAAAGGTTCCTTCGCCCTGCGCCGATTTTGTTCCACTGTCTGCGCTGGCCACACTCTCTGGCCTCTCCGGCACACCCATTTCATACCCTTGGACCGCCTTGTGCTCAGGAGGTTCATCGGTGTCCCCTGGGATATCGTGATACGACTCTTCTGGATAAAATGTCTTCATTTGCAACTTATTCTTCTTGTTTTGTTTTACAGCCTGCTTTATCACATAAACCAGGTCCACAAAATTCAGCAGAAAGGAGAAGGCAGTGACTCCAAACATAAAATTAGCCAGCAGTGTTTTCTCAGTAGGTCTGGAGGGGTAACAGGTCACTCTATTGGCACATGGGTAACTGGAGCAGACAAACCTATTTGGCACGAAAAATCCGAACAAGCAATAGTGGCCAACCCCAAATCCTACTTCCAATAAAGTCCTTAAAAGTAACTGAAGCACATAGGCCTTACAGAAATTAAGAATTCTGTGCCTTATTCTGAGCCCCTCTGTTTCACCATGGCTGTCCTCCAAATGGAGATTTGTCTCACAGCTTTTTCTGGTTATGGAAGCTCTTCCCACTGGCATTTTTCGGATCGATGCAGTTTCAGCCTGGTTCCAAGAGCACTGGAGAGAGCTTTCTTTTGCATTTTGCATCGGCGCCCTGTGAGCCACATAGATAACAAACATCGCTAAAGGCAGGCAGAGTGCGGTGGCCTGCACAAACCAAAATCTACAGTGAGATACAGGGAAGAAGGCATCATAGCACACATTGGAGCATCCTGGCTGCATGGTGTCACAAGTGAATCTTGCTTGTTCGTCTTGGTACAGAGGATAGCCAACACCAATGATCACAAGTAGCCTGAACACTATCATCACTGTTATCCAGACCTTCCCTGAAAGAAGAACACAGAAAATATTACAGAATTACACAGAGTACTGTACATTTAGTCCCCATTTTACATTCAAAAATATTTTAAGAAATTAGCACAACAGCAATAAGAAGTATCTCTGGGTTGCCTGAAATGGCATCAACTATATATTGGAGGAAAGTTATTTTGCACAAAACAAGTAGGTTATAGGAAAACAGCAATCAGTGAGACCAGTTGGACAACTCTTTCAATGAGTCAGCATTAGCACAATGGGCCAAATGGCGTCCTTCTCTGTGATTATATTTGATGATAAGTGTGTTATTTATCAGTGAAATACTTGCTAATGTTGAGCCACCTCAACACTGCAACCAGACAAGGTATCACACTGGGAAACAAAGCGGGTCTGCATTTATTGTTCATTAGAAGAAAGGACTTGCATTTAAATACTGCATTTCACATAATAATGCTTCCCCGAATGCTTTACAGATAATGAACCATTCTTGTTTTGTTATTTTGTCAGCAAATTGTCCAAATTGAGCAAAAGCATTCATAAGACATTTATAAATGGTTTGGATGAGGGAACAAAATGTAACATCTTAAAGTTTGCCGATGACACCAAGTTGGGTGGGAGGGTGAACTGTGACGAGGATGCAGAGTCCTTCAGAATGATCTGGATAGTTTGGGTGAGCGGGCAAATGATTGGCAGATGCAGTATAATTTGGATAAATGTGAGGTTACTCACTTTGGAAGCAAAAACAAGAAGGCAGATTACTACCTGAATGGTTGTAAATTGGGAGAGGGGAGTGTGCAGTGAGACCTGAGTGTCCTTATGCACCAATCATTGAAGGCAAGCATGCAGGTGCAGCAGGCGGTAAAGAAGGCAAATGGCATGTTGGCCTTCATTGCGAGAGGTTTCGAATACAGGAGCAGGGATGTGTTGTTGCAATTATACAGGGCCTTGGTGAGGCCACACCGCGGGTTTTGTGTACAGTTTTGGTCTCCTTTTCTGAGGAAGGATGTTCTTGCTCTCTCGAGAGTGCAGCGAAGGTTTACCCGGCTAATCCCGGAGATGGCGGGACTGATGTATGAGAAGAGACTGACTAGGTTAGGACTGTTTTCGCTGGAGTTCAGACGAATGAGGGGGGCTCTCATAGAGATTTATAAAATTCTAACAGGACTAGACAGGGTAGATGCAAGGAGGATATTCCCTAGAGTCTAGAACCAGGGGTCACAGTCTGAGGATTCAGGGTAAACCATTTAGGATGAAGATAAGGAGACATTTCTTCACCCAAAAAGTGGTGAGCCTGTGGAATTCATTACCACAGGAAGTAGTTGATGCCAAAACAGTGAATGTATTCAAGAGGCGGCTGGATATAGCACTTGGGACGAATGGGATCAAAGGTTATGGGGAAAAAGCAGAATTAGGCTCTTGAGTTGGATGATCAGCCATGAAGGTAATGAATGGCAGAGCAAGCTCGAAGGGCCAAATGGTCTCATCCTGCTCCTATCTTCTATATTTGTATGTTAAGACCAAAAGACATAGGAACAGAATTAGGTGATTTGGCCCATCAAGTCTGCCCCGCCATTCAATCATGGCTGATATGATTCTCATCCCCATTCTCCTGCCTTCTCCCCATAACCTTTGATCTCCTTATTGATCAAGAACCTATCTATCTCTGTCTTAAAGACACTCAATGACCTGGCCTCCACAGCCCTCTGTAGCAATCTGTTCCACAGATTCACCACCCTCTGGCTGAAGAAATTCCTCCTCATCTCAGTTTTAAAGGAGAGTCCCTTCATTCTGAGACTGTGCCCTCAAGTTCTAGTCTCTGCCACTAGTGGAAACATCCTCTCCATGCCCACTCTATCTAGGCCTCTCAGTATTCTATAAGTTTCAATTAGATCCCCCCTCATCCTTCTAAACTCCATCAAGTACAGACCCAGACTCCTCAACCGCTCCTCATATGACAAACCCTTCAGCCCTGGGATCATTCTTGTGGACCTCCTCTGGACCCCCTCCAAGGCCAGCACATCCTTCCTAAGGTATGGGGCCCAAAACTGCTCACAATATTAGTGGAATTTAGCGGAAAATGGAAAGCGCTGAAACGTTTTAAAAACAATTCCGATATCTTGTAAATACGTCATAGAAAATAACTTATCTGGAGTTTAGAAGAATGAGTGGTGATCTCATTGTAACCTAGAAAATCTTGAAGGGACTTGAAAGGGTAAATGCTGAGAGATTTCTCCATTAGCTGGGAAATCTCAAACTCGGAGTGAGGCACATACACATGAAATGGGGCTGATAATTGAGGACTGAGATGAGGAGAAATTATTTCACTCAAATGTTTGTGAATCTTTGGAATTCTCTGCCCCAGAGGATCATGGATGCTCCAATATTGAATACATCGAATGCTGAGATATACAAATTTTCAGGGAAATAAGGGATATGAGGAACAGACGGGGTAAATGGAGTTCAAGCCCAGGATCAGCCATGATTGTACTGAATGGCAGAGCAGCCTCAATGGTCTATTCCTGCTCCTATTCCTTGTGCTCTTGTGTTGGAAATAGTGGTGTTGGGGGGCGGAAGTTGCTGCTCAACCACAAGAGGTAAAGTCCACAGCTCCCAGCTCCATTTCACTGCTGCATTTTCCCACCATACCGAACAATTAAATTTCAAATTGTAGAAACATCGTAGAAGCATTTCTTTAGAAGCTTTTTTTTAAAAATACCAAGTGTCCTCCTGTCTACGACAGGGCACTCAGGGTGAGATTTTAACTTGCTCAAAATCCATTCACTCACACAGAGTTAAAACAAGTCCCTTAGACTCCCCAATATTCTGCCACTGTGAACGTGACAGAGGGTGTATCTGCATTGGGTTGGGATCGCACGCAACACATTTCACCTTTCAACTCTGACCCCACTCTAAATCATGGAGGTAGTGTGGTGATGGTGGTGGGGGGTTGGTTAATATTAAGACCATGGTATTTGAGAATGTGTTCAAGAAGGTAACAAACTCTCAAGGTTCATCTGACAAAATAAACCAATGAAGCTTTGTTCTTGTGGAGGTCACAATTCTTCTCCTCATTACATGGCGTGGCATCATGGTGCGATTGTGAAAATTTTTGTGTTTGAAAAGTTCATTCAGCTCTTAAGCATTTTCCTTCAACTGTGGTACTGTGGCGCTCCCAGTCAATATTATGTATGTCATGCATAATTACACCCTGATATTAGAGAGTCTTTAGAATCTATTCCCAGCAACCCTTTGTTTTCACTCCATTCTTAAAACTAAAGCTGGATTGTCCTCATCTCATTTTACGAGTACAGCTCAAAGGGTTTCTGTACATCCAGTCGGAGCTTGCAATCCATCTACTAAAGTGTTCGCTATTGGGTAAAGGAGCTATTAAATTGACAGTAACTTGTCAGCACTGCGAAGACTAATCCTGTCCTCACGGCTGCACAGCCAAGCAAATGCTGGCTTGTGATGAGGAATTGGGAATCCTGGCTAATTCCATCCATCCCTACAATGCAGCCAAGTGGAGGCTGCATGCCCAGTCACTCACTAGAGGAACATGTGTCAGAGGTGTAGAAGTAAACCTGCACAGTCCAAGACACTGTTCGGGTTCTTGTCATTCTGGGCATAGACAGTACTGTTCATAGAATCCCTGCAGAAGGAGCCTGCACTGACAACAATCCCACCCAGGCCCTATCCCCGTAACGCCACATATTTACCATGCTAGACCCTCTGACACTAAGGAGCAATTTAGCATAGCCAGTCACCTAACCTGCACATTTTTTGATTTCATTTGATTTGATTTATTATTGTCACATGTATTAACATACAGTGAAAAATATTGTTTCTTGCGCGCTATACAAACAAAGCATATTGCTCATAGAGAAGGAAACGAGAGAGTGCAGAATGTAGTGTTACAGTCATAGCTAGGATGTAGAGAAAGATCAACTTAATGCAGGGTAAGCCCATTCAAAGGTCCATTGGCAGCAGGGAAGAAGCTGTTCTTGAGTCGGTTGGTACATGATCTCAACTTTTGTATCTTTCCTGTTGGAAGAAGGTGGAAGAGAGAATGTCTGGGGTGCGTGGGGTCCTTAATTATGCTGGCTGCTTTGCCGAGGCAGCGGGAAGTGCAGACAGAATCAATGGTTTGGGTGATGGATTGGGCTACGTTCACGACCTTTTGTAGTTCCTTGCGGTCTTGTGCAGAGCAGGAGCCATACCAAGCTGTGATATAACCAGAAAGAATGCTTTCTATGGATCTTTGGACTGTGGGAGGAAACTAGAGCACCCGGAGGAAACCCACACAGACACGAGGAGAATGTGCAAAATCCACAGAGTCACCAAGGCCAGAATTGAACCCAGGTCCCTGTCATAGTGAAGCAGCAGTGCTAACTACTGTGTCACTGTGCTGCCCTTCATGTTATTATGCAATTTCAAATGTTGCCTTTTTGAATTGTCTGTCGAATCTTGCAAGATTTTGTGAAGACCTTTATCACATCTGATTTTGCAGACTATTCGTGAAATGTCCTGTAGGAAAGGAAATCTGCCATCCTCACCCAGTGTCACCTACATGTGACTCCAGATCCTTAGCATTGTGGTTGACTCCTAACTGTTCTCTGCAATGGTCTAGCAATCCCCGTGTTTCAAAGACAATTAGAGAAGGGCAACAAATGCTGGCCCAGCCAGCGATGCCCATGACCCATAGAAAAAAATCCTGTCTCTTGCTACATTTTTACCAGAAGAGCTGACAACGGTGGTTTACAGGCAGCGATAACAAGGAATGGTGGGGTTAAATGGAATTATTCATTCAAAGAAATTTGGGCTAGGTAATTGCAGTACTCCATCAAGCTTATAAATTGATAAATAGATAAAATTGTTTTTAACAATTGTCAATGTCTAATCTCAGTTTGAAGTCAAGGGCTGGGATTTTACGATCTCGCTCGAGCGAGACTGGTTAATCCCGCTCGAGGTCAACAGACATTTCTATTGTCCGCCCCCCGCCTGTGGTGGGCGGGGCGGTCAAATTCTGGTGAAGATATCTATAAAGAGAATGCTGTTTTTATTACTGATGTTTTTATCTTTGAGTGACAGCATTAGTCTAAAAAGAGATTATTTAATCACTTTATGGTCAGGAGGCTTAATTAGGGACAATTTTGTAACCATGATGGTTTGCATGAGATATCTGGATATTCCTAAATTTAAATGTTCTAGTGTACGTGAACACATGAAGTAATTTCCCATTTTGTTGCCACCCCCAGAGATTTTCTAATCCACTCCCTGAATAAATTTTTCTCAAATTGGGGTCAGAGGAACCTGGGACCATTTGAATGAGGGTTTGGGCATCAGCCAAAGGTTACAGATTGGGCTGAGTTTGGGCATGGCATGGATATGGGCTGGCAGCTCGAATTGGAGTTCAGAGCTAGTGGGAATTTAGGTAAGGACATCTTTATGTTGTTTGGAGCGGCATGGTGGCACAGTGGTTAGCACTGCTGCCTTACAGCACCCGGAATCCGGGTTCGAGTCTCGGCTTGGGTCACTGTCTGTGTGGAGTTTGCACATTCTCCCCATGTCTGTGTGGGTTTCCTCCAGTTTCCACCCACAGTCTGAAAGGCGTGCTGTTTAGGTGCATTGACCCGAACGGGCACCGGGGTGTGGTGACTAGGGAAATTTCACTGTAACTTCATTGCAGTGTTAATGTAAGCCTTGTGACTAATAAATAAACTTTAATTCAAAATGAGTGTTTATTTTGAGGCGGGAGCTTTTGTTCTATTTGAATTTGCTGGAGAAAGGAGGGATTTGTAGCTTCAACAACTCTGATGTCACCCATCCAACTTCCAATTGGTGTTTCTCTCTCTACCTCTGGCCAAGGGGTCAAAAATTGTGGGTATGGACAATTGTTTGTTGGGATCAAAAACACAGAAGTCTTATTGGGTTGGTGTGTGGTACGGCAAAGAGTAACACTTCTTAACACTTTATTCAACATTAAATGCTGCATTCAGACACCAAAGGAGAGGACAAAGAGTGAGATGACATAGACACGCAGAAGCAACTAGTGAAAGACTGTCAGAGCTGTCCCCAGATGGAGATTGAGAAGAGGAACATGAAAAGGCGGAGAAGGGGCCTGGAGTTTCCTTTGTATTTGCACCCAGCTGCACAAATCAAGCGGCTTAAAAGATTGGGGAATTTTGGGTGACTACATTCCATCCAAGTGTCCTTGATCTTTGCCATTTTTCCATCAAACCTTTTCAAAAAATGTTATTCCTTTCTCAAAGCCAATATGCAGAATGAACGGTGAGCCCTTAATCCACTTCTTTGCTCAAAAAACAAAGGAAACTCCAGGCCCCTTCTCCATCTTTTTATGTTTCTCTTCCATCTTGGGATGGCCCTTACAGTCTTTCACTAGTTGCTTCTGTGTATCTATGTCATCTCACTCTTCGTCCTCTCCTTTGCTCCAAGAAACAATTCAAATTAAATCTAATTCATGGGTCCCCACAAGAGAGACATAAAGATCCAAGCTGACAAGAACAGGCATTACATCTGATCTCACGTTTGATCCCATGCTTGATTAGGTTAGGTGCATTGACTCGAACAGGCGCCAGACTGTGGCGACTAGGGGAATTTCACAGTAACTTCATTGCAATGTTAATGTAAGCCTTACTTGTGACTAATAAATAAACTTTAAAAAACTTTAATACTCTAGCTGTGGCCTAACCAATGCTTTGTACAGTTCCAGCATAGCTCTTAGCCTCAGGTAATAAAGGCAAGTATACTGTCTGCCTTCTTAACCACTTAATCTGCCTGTCCTACCGATGTACATGCATACTAAGGTCCCTCTGATCCTTGGTGCTTCCTGGGGTCCTGCGTTCATTATGTATTCCCTTGCCTTGTTGTCCTGCCTAAGTGCATCACCTCACACTAATCCGGATTGAATTCCATTTGCCACAGATCAGCCCATCTGATCAACCCATCTATATCCTCCTGGCATCTGAGGCTATCCTCCTCATCATTAATCACCCTTTTCAGGTCTAACTTTTAGGGTTCTGCCCAAAGAGTAAAGCCAAGGCCAGAGACTGAGCAAATATTGGAGTGCGAGAGAGGTAAGTAGAGAAAGGGACACTATGCCCAAGAGATTGTAAATGTTTACTATTAATGCTGACACTTTCCTAACCGTTGCATACTTTCTGTATTATACAGCTGAACCCATTATTAGCCTCAATAACTGAATACATTGCAGTGACACACACGTTTTCACGTAAGACTTGCTACCCTTTATGATTATATAGAATATGATATATAATATTTAATGGTGCGTTTAACATTACAGCCGTGAAAGTGTGAAGACTTCCGAGACCATAGCAGAGATACTACAGAGATATGTTTCTGTGTGTTTAACAGTTACAACACGGGGCAGCGAAATACAAGACAGATATACTGACAGTGTTCACTGGGTCTCACTCACCGACCACTGTAAGGTTGTAGTTGAGGGCGAAGGCCACTAAACCCAGATTGTTCAACCTCCCCATCTCCAACCGAGCAGCAGAAACAAGCGCCTCCAGACAAAATAAACCCTCCGGCCAAAATAATGGCAGAATACCTTCTTCACAACTGAAAGAGAAAAAGAAAGTGGTCAGATTTTGCACTGGGTTCTAAACATTTATTATTATTATTATTTGATTATTATTTCCTCAGCATAAATGCAAAGGTTCCAGGCGATGCTGGTCTCTGGAAACCCAAGGAGTCCAGCCCAGCCGTTCTGCTGTCACCTTCACAGGCTGTCTCCCTTGTGACAACTGCACAGACAATAGGAGTCTCGGCGCATCTCACCCACTGAGGGCTATTCTTACCGACCAAAGGCATTCCAGCATCCTGACAGATCCCAGATATTTTGGTCCAGCCCATTTCAGGAAAATGATAGAAGCTTGCGGGATTAGATCGGATCACTAGGGTGTTCCCTTTGACCGTCAGAATGAGACAAGAAATACCTTATTTCCCCCACCCCCCGCCTCATAGTTCGAGAAGATACAGAATCCAGTAGAGTTGGGGAGGTCCTGTTCGGTTTATTTGATAGTAAGCATCGAAGGACAAGAGTGAAATTTATGATCAAAGAGGAACAGGTTATGTCAGCATCTGGAGCTGACTTTGTTTATATTCTAGGTGGACAAACTGTTTACAATCTAGGTTGAAAATCTGGGGTCCACTAACTGGTTGGCAAGTGATCCCACAAGGTCTGACCATTCGATTTCTGTCCGTCTGGGACCAGGACCGATCATATTTCAGGTTGAGGGGCCAGCTATCAATTTTATTTCTTTCAGAAAATAGATTTAATTTTTGGGAGGCAGTAGTTTGAAACATCACAATAGGAATTAGGAGCAGAAGTACGCAAATACAGCCCTTCAAGCCTGCTCCGCCATTCAATCAGATCATGGCTGATCTCTCCCTGGTCTCAAATCCACCTCCCCACCTATTCCCCATATCCCTCTCCTTTTTTTGAATTAGAAATATATCTATCTCCCTCTTAAAACCATTCAACGGTTCAGACTCCACCGCATTATGGGGCAGCGAATTCCACAAATTCACCACTCCCTGCCAGAAATAGTTCCTCCTCATCTCAGTTTTAAATCTACTGCCTCTCAACCTATACCTGTGACCTCTTGTTCTACATTGCCCCATAAGAGGAAGCATTTGGTCTACATTTACTTTATCAGTCCCTTTTAAAATTTTATATACTTCGATCAGATCCCCTCTCCTCCTAAACTCCAGTGAGTATAAGCTTAATCTCTCCTCATACATCAACCCTTTCATCCCCGGAATCAATCTGGTGTATGTAGCTAACTTGGGAGCAACTTTGGACCTACAGTTCCCAAAGCTTTCTCCTGCTGCAGGTTTTCCTCACTCTGTGCCTGGGTCTCTTGTAGACTCTGGTGGAAATTAATCACTACAATTAATCAACAATTCCATTCATATAAAATCAAGTGACTGGCAAGATGGCAAAAGGTGAATTAGGTGGAACTTTGGTCATTTATTTGTCAAGCAACTCCTATGTCCTTATTGTTTCTGGCACATGAACCCTGTGCACAAGAAAAGGATGAACCCTTGTGGGTTGAGTGCATTCTATGTATTCCCCCACTTCTTGGGACACTTGTTGAATGTTACCTCAGCTGCAATAAAACACATGTTCTGCAACAAAGGTACTTTTTTTCCATTAGATAATTGTCACCAATGTTTGGGATTAAGGACGCAGGGTCCCTGGAAAGCTGGCAGTGTTGGTAGGAGTCCGTTGCACACTGAAGGATGGAAACTATTCTTTATATCGAATTGGATAGGTATGAAAATGGAAATAAGCACATCATCACCAAACTTAACATGATTTATTAATCAGACAGATGAATTAAGAGATAGCGTAAACCAGTACTTATTACCCATCCCTAACTGCCCTTGAGAAGGTGCTGGAGAGCTGCCTTCTTGAAGCACTGCAGTCCATAGAAATCATAGAAACCCTACAGTACAGAAAGAGGCCATTCGGCCCATCGAGTCTGCACCGACCACAATCCCACCCAGGCCCTACCCCCATATCCCTACATATTTTACCCGCTAATCCCTCTAATCTACGCATCCCAGGACACTAAGGAACAATTTTAGCACGGCCAATCAACCTAACTCGCACATCTTTGGACTGTGGGAGGAAACCGGAGCACCCGGAGGAAACCCACGCAGACATGAGGAGAATGTGCAAACTCCACACAGACAGTGACCCAAGCCGGGAATCAAACCCAGGTCCCTGGAGCTGTGAAGCAGCTGTGCTAACCACTGTGCTACCGTGCCGCCCTGTACTACGTCCATGTAGAGTAGGTACACCCACAGTGCTGTTAGGGAGGGAATTCTAGGATTTTGATCCAGTGACAGTGAAGGAACAGTGATATATTTACAAGTCAGGATGGTGGGTAGCTTGGAGGGGAACTTCCAGGTGGTGGTGTTCCCATGTGTCTGCTACATTTCTCACTCTTGATGGTAGTTGTTGTGGGTTTGAAAGGTGCAATCTAGGGAGGCTTGGTGAATTCCTGCAGTGCATCTTGTGGATGGTTCACACTGCTGCCACTGTTAATTGGTGGTGGAGGGAGTGAATATTTGTGGATGGGGTGCCAATCAAGCAGAATGCTTTCTCCTGGTGTGGTGAACCATAGATGGTTACCACTATGGGTACTGAACCATAGATGGTTAGCACTATGGGTACTTGTACATATGTTACTGTTGTCACTGTTGGGGTTAGGGTTGGGGTGTTCTACCTGTTGGTATTGTTCTGTGGTACACTCTGGTTGCCTCCGCCTTCCTGTAGGAGTATAAAGGTCACTGCACTGCCGGGTGACCCTTTAGTCTGGGATTGTATTGTTATATAGTATGCTCCATTCTTGTTACTAATAAAAGCCTTTATTTCCCGGGTACGATCCAGCCTCCCGAGTGATTTAATCGCGCATCAATTTTATTAGTAACAATTTTGGTAAAAAAAAAACCATGGAGCAAATGTTAAAACCCGATCGACTTACCTTAGATCCGCGTGCAGCTGGCGTGTCGAACACTTTCGACCATTGGTTGAAGTGTTTTCAAGACTATATCGATGCCTCAACAGCCATTCAAAACGACGCCGATAGACTGCGGGTCCTCCACGCAAGGGTAAGCGACACTGTATATTCATCAATCCGTGATGCCCAAGACTACAAAGGGGCCATCGAACTACTTAAGAAACTGTACAACAAACCGCCAAACGAGATCCATGCTCGACACCTTCTAGCCACTCGACGGCGGCAGCCCGGTGAAATGACGGGACAGTACCTGCGCGAACTTCAGCAGCTAGCCAGAGCCTGCAATTGCAAGCCAGTGTCGGCGACCCAGTATACTAACGATTTGATCCGAGATGCGTTCGTGGCGGGAATCGGTTCATCCTATATTCGCCTGCGGCTGCTAGAGCAAGGTAACTTAGACCTAGCTAAGACAGTGGAATTGGCTGACACGATGGAAACGGCCTCCAGAAGACTAGAAACTTACCCCACCGACCACGTGGGAACATCGTGGCAAGTACAGCCACTGACTCAACTCTACCCAGCGGCTCCGAGAAACTGCGCGATCGTGCTTTCAACCTCGGACCTGACGACGGCGGCAGCTCCAGGAGGCCCGCGGTGCTATTTCTGTGGATTGGCGAAACACCCTCGGCAGCGATGTCCGGCCAGAACGGTATTTTGCTCCGCGTGTGGGAAGAAAGGGCACTATGCCAAAGTGTGCAGAGCTAAACCACCCTCGAAGCATAGCAGTGCGGCGTGTGATTCTCCAGAATCTGTCTCCTTGTCTCCGGCTTCATCGAGGTCTTCCACCACGTGCGATTCACGAGCGCCGCCATTCCTCACGACGACGACGCAAGACACGTGCGACCTGCGGGTGCCGCCACTTTCAGCGCCACCATGTGCGATCCATGGGTGCAGCCATTTTGGTCGGCACCGACCGCAGACAACCAGCAGGGGTCATCATCATCAACCATCTCAGCTGCCTGCAGTTGCACTCAAGACTCAATGGTGGCGTCAATCATCCTGGACCAGGCCAAGCCTCACAGACTCGACAAGTCCATGATGGGCATAGAGGTAAATGGAATCCTAATACATTGTCTGTTTGACAGCGGGAGCACGGAGAGTTTCATTCATCCTGACACCGTGAAACGGTGCGGTCTCCGAGTACAGACTGTCAGACAGACAATTTCTATGGCGTCGAGGTCCCGATCTGTTACCGTTCTTGGGAGCTGCATGGTCAACCTAACGGTGCGGGGCACAGTTTATGAGAACTTCAGGCTCCTCGTGTTACCGCACCTTTGTGCTCCGATACTCCTGGGACTAGACTTTATGGTCCACCTGAGGAGTGTGACCCTGCAGTACGATGGGCCACTCCCTCCACTTTCAGTGGGAGAACAGCAGCCTCCAAATTGCCCAGCGCGCTCCACGTGCAGTCTCTCGACACTCAGAATCACCCCGCCATCTTTATTCGAGAATCCCGTGCCAGGCTGCAAGCCCATCGCAACTAAGAGCAGGCGTTACAGCGCTGAGGATTGGATCTTTATTCGATCTGAGGTTCAGCGGCTCCTCAGGGAAGGGATCATTCAACCTAGCACTAGCCCATGGAGAGCACAAGTCGTGGTGGTTAAAACTGGAGACAAACCCCGGATGGTCATAGATTATAGTCAGACCATTAATAGATACACGCGGCTGGACGCGTATCCTCTCCCGCGCATATCTGACATGGTCAACCAGATTGCGCAGTACCGGGTGTTCTCCACCATTGACTTGAAGTCAGCTTACCACCAGCTCCCCATTCGCCCAGAGGACCGAAAATATATGGCCTTTGAGGCGGATGGTCGTCTCTACCACTTCTTAAGGGTCCCCTTTGGCGTCACGAATGGGGTCTCGGTCTTCCAGCGTGCAATGGACCGAATGGTGGACCAAAATGGGCAACGGGTTACCTTCCCGTACCTGGACAACGTCACTATCTGCGGCCATGACCAGCAGGATCACGATGCCAATCTCCTAAAGTTTTTACGCACTGCGTCTCGCCTGAATCTGACCTATAACAGGGAGAAGTGTGTATTTAGCAAACGCCGCTTAGCAATTCTCGGATACGTGGTGGAAAACGGGGTCCTTGGCCCTGACCCAGACCGTATGCGTCCCCTCCTTGAACTTCCCCTACCCACTAGCATCAAAGCACTGAGAAGATGCTTAGGCTTCTTCTCGTATTACGCACAGTGGGTTCCCAATTGTGCGGACAAAGCCCGTCCGCTCATAAAATCTACCTCTTTTCCCCTGGCAGCAGAGGCTCGCTTAGCCTTTGAAGGTATAAAAGCTGACATCGCGAAAGCCACGATGCACGCTGTCGATGAGTCCATCCCCTTTCAGGTGGAGAGTGATGCATCTGATTTCGCCCTGGCCGCCACACTTAACCAGGCGGGCAGGCCCGTCGCCTTTTTCTCTCGCACCCTCCAAAGCCCTGAAATTCGGCACGCCGCGGTGGAAAAAGAGGCTCAGGCCATTGTGGAGGCCGTCCGGCATTGGCGCCATTACTTGGCTGGAAAACGATTCACCCTGCTCACGGACCAGCGGTCCGTGGCGTTCATGTTCAACAACACGTTATGGGGTAAGATCAAAAATGATAAAATCTTGAGGTGGAGAATCGAACTCTCCACCTACAACTATGATATCATGTACCGTCCGGGGAAGCTCAATGAGCCCTCAGGCGCCCTGTCGTGTGGAACATGTGCCAGTGTGCAGGAGGATCTGTTACAGGCCCTCCACAATGATCTCTGCCATCCGGGGATCACTCGGCTCTTCCATTTCGTAAAGGCCCGGAATCTACCCTACTCAGTAGAGGATGTCAGGTCAATAACCCGAAGCTGCCAGGTATGTGCTGAATGCAAGCCGCACTTCTACCGACCTGACAGGGCACACCTCATTAAGGCCACTCGCCCTTTTGAAAGACTGAGTGTGGATTTCAAGGGCCCCCTTCCTTCGACAGATCGGAATGTGTACTTCCTCAACATGATTGACGAGTATTCCCGATTCCCTTTTGCCATTCCCTGTTCAGACATGACCGCTGCCACGGTTATCAAAGCATTGCGGGATCTTTTCACCCTGTTTGGTTACCCCAGCTATATCCACAGTGATAGGGGCTCGTCATTTATGAGTGACAACTTGAGGCAATACCTGCTCTCAAAAGGGATTGCCTCAAGTAGAACTATGAGTTACAACCCCAGGGGTAACGGGCAGGTTGAAAGAGAAAATGCTCCAGTCTGGAAGGCTGTCTTACTGGCGTTGAGGTCTCAGGGTCTTCCAGTCTCCCGTTGGCAAGAGGTACTTTCTGATGCGCTCCATTCAATCCGGTCCCTCCTGTGTACGGCAACCAACGCTACCCCACATGAGCGGATGTTTACCTTCCCTAGGAAGTCTTCCTCTGGGACCTCACTGCCGTCTTGGTTGATGTTCTCAGGACCTGTCCTCCTGCGGCGGCATGTTAGGACCTGCAAGTCCGACCCTTTGGTTGAACAGGTCCATCTCCTCCACGCCAACCCTCAATATGCCTATGTGGCATATCCTGATGGGGAGAGGACACGGTCTCTATTCGAGATCTGGCGCCTGCAGGGGACTTGGAAAACCCTGTCGCTCCCGCACCCCTGATTAGGGACCCCTTGACCTTTATCTCCCCTCCTGACACGGCGCGGGCAGTATCGGGACCACCACTTAATCCTCTTACTCCCGTGTACAGCTTGCCTGAGTCCAGGAGATTGTCGCCACCTCGGGGCGTGCTCGAGTCCAGGGGATTGTCGCCACCTCGTGGTCCACCTGTCCGTGATGAACTGGAGGAGTCACTGGACACCACCTTGGAGAGAGGGTCATCACGGTCACCAGAACCGGCGCTACCGCCAGTGTTGAGGAGGTCGCAGAGACGGTGCGGCCCTCCAATACGACTGAACTTGTGAATATATGGACAGTTCGTACTGGTTTCTTTTGCCCCACTGGCCTTTGTTTTAAAGGAGGGGTGAATGTGGTGAACCATAGATGGTTACCACTGTGGGTACTGAACCATAGATGGTTAGCACTATGGGTACTTGTACATATGTTACTGTTGTCACTGTTGGGGATAGGGTTGGGGTGTTCTACCTGTTGGTATTGTTCTGTGGTACACTCCGGTTGGCTCCGCCTACCTGTAGGAGTATAAAGGTCACTGCACTGCTGGGTGACCCTTTAGTCTGGGATTGTGTTGTTATATAGTATGCTCCATTCTTGTTACTAATAAAAGCCTTTATTTCCCGGGTACGATCCAGCCTCCCGAGTGATTTAATCGCGCATCACCTGGATGATGTCTAACTTCATGAGTATTGTTACAGCTGTACTCATCAGCAAAAAGATACAAAAGTCTGAGGTCAGGTATCAACTGACTTAAGAACAGCTTCTTCCCTGCTGCCCTCAGACTTTTGAATGGACGTACCATACATTAAACTGATCTTTCTCTACACCCTAGCTATGACTATAACACTGTATACTTCACCCTCTCCTTTCCTTCTCCCCTATGTACTCCATGAACAGTATGCTTTGTCTTATAGCACGCAAGAAACAATATTTTTCACTATATACCAATACATGCGACAATAATAAATCAAATCAAATCAAATCAAAACATCCAGGTAAGTGGAGAGTATTCCATTATGCTCCTGACTTGTGCCTTGTCTATGGTAGACAGGCTTTGGGAGCCTACAGGTGAGTTGTTCACCATAGGATTCCTAGCTTCTGACCTGCTCTTGTAGCCACAGTATTTATATAGCTAGTCCAATTCAGTTTCTGGTTAATGGTAACCCCTCAGGATGTGATTGTGGAGGATTCAGCAATGACAATGTCTTTTGATGTCAAGGGGTGATGGTTCGATCCTCTCTTGTTGGAGTTGGTCAGTGCCTGACACTTGTGTGGTGTGAATGTTCCTTGCCACTTATCAATCCAAACCTGGGTACTGTCCAGTTCTTGCTGCACAGGGATATGGACAGCTTCAGGATCTGAGGAGTCACGAATGGTGCTAAATATTGTGCAATCATTAACAAATATCTCCACCTCTGACCTTAAGATGGAGGGAAGTTCTTTGATGAAGCAGCTGAAGATGGTTGGGCCTAGGATGCTGTCCTGAGGAACTTAGAACATAGAACAGTACAGCACAGAACAGGCCCTTCAGCCCACGATGTTGTGCCGAGCTTTATCTGAAACCAAGATCAAGCTATCCCACTCCCTATCATCCTGGTGTGCTCCATGTGCCTATCCAATAACCGCTTAAATGTTTCTAAAGTGTCTGACTCCACTATCACTGCAGGCAGTCCATTCCACACCCCAACCACTCTCTGCGTAAAGAACCTACCTCTGATATCCGTCCTGTATCTCCCACCACGAACCCTATAGTTATGCCCCCTTGTAATAGCTCCATCCACCCGAGGAAATAGTCTTTGAACGTTCACTCTATCTATCCCCTTCATCACTTTATAAACCTCTATTAAGTCTCCCCTCAGCCTCCTCCGCTCCAGAGAGAACAGCCCTAGCTCCCTCAACCTTTCCTCATATGACCTACCCTCCAAACCAGGCAGCATCCTGGTAAATCTCCTCTGCACTCTTTCCAGCGCTTCCACATCCTTCTTATAGTGAGGTGACCAGAACTGCACACAATATTCCAAATGTGGTCTCACCAAGGTCCTGTACAGTTGCAGCATAACCCCACGGCTCTTAAACTCCAACCCCCTGTTAATAAAAGCTAACACACTATAGGCCTTCTTCACAGCTCTATCCACTTGACTGGCAACCTTTAGAGATCTGTGGATATGGACCCCAAGATCTCTCTGTTCCTCCACAGTCTTCAGAACCCTACCTTTGGCCCTGTAATCCACATTTAAATTTGTCCTACCAAAATGAATCACCTCACATTTATCAGGGTTAAACTCCATTTGCCATTTTTCAGCCCAGCTTTGCATCCTATCTATGTCTCTTTGCAGCCTATAACAGCCCTCCACCTCATCCACTACTCCACCAATCTTGGTGTCATCAGCAAATTTACTGATCCACCCTTCAGCCCCCTCCTCTAAGTCATTAATAAAAATCACAACTTCTACAGTGATGTCCTGGAACTGAATGGAATGATTAACCTCCAACCACCGCAATCTTCCTTTCCGCTAGATATGACTCAAACTAACAGAGAGTCTTCCCCTAATTCCCATTGACACCAGTTTTGCTGAGGATCCTTGATGCCATACGCGGTCAAATGCTGCCTTGACGTCAAGGCCAGTCTCTCTCACCTCAACTCTGGAATTGAACTATTTTTTTCCATGTTTGAACGAAGGCTGTAATGAGACAAGGAGTTGAGTGATCCTGATAGAAACCATACTGAGCGTCAGTAAACAGATTATTGCTAAGTAAGTACCATTTACATGGAGCTTTTGATGTCTTCTTCCATCACGTTGCTGAAGATCGAGAGTAGACTGATGGGGCAGTAATTGGCTGGGTTGCATTTGTCCTGCTTTTTGTGTACAGGACATACCTAGGCAATTTTCCACATTGCCAGGTAGATGCCAGTGTTGTAGCTGGAACAACTTGGCAAGGGGTGTGGCATGTTCTGGAGCACAGTTCTTCAGTACTATTGCCGGAATATTATCAAAATCCATTGCCTTTGCGACATCCAGTGCCTTCAGCCATTTCTTGATATCACGTGGAGTGAATTAAATTGGCTGAAGACAGTTATCTGTGATGCTGGGGCCTTAAGAAGAGGCCAAGATGGATCATCTGCTTGACACTTCTGGTTGAAGTTTGTTACTAATACTTCAGCCTTACCTTTTGCACTGATTAGGCTCAACCGTGCTGCACTCCCCCATCGTTGAGGAATGGGATATTTGTGGAGCCTCCTCATCTTGTTAGTTTTTTAATCGCCCGCCATCATCCCCAACTAGCTGTGGCAGGAATACAATCTGATCCATTGGCTATGGAGTCACTAAACTCTGACTATCCATTGCTACTTCTACTATTTGGCATGCATGTAGACCTGTGATATAGCTTCACCAGATTGATTCCACATTTTTAGGTATGTCTGGTGCTCTCCTGGCATGTCTTCATACACTCTTCATTGAATCAAGGTTGATCCTACAGTTTGATGATAATGACGGAGGGAAGTTCTTTGATGAAGCAGCTGAACATGGTTGGGCCTAGGATGCTGCCCTGAGGAACTTCTACAGTGATGTCCTGGAACTGAATGGAATGATTAACCTCCAACCACCACAATCTTCCTTTCTGCTAGATATGACTCAAACTAGCAGAGAGTTTTCCCCTAATTCCCATTGACTCCAGTTTTGCTTGGGATCCTTAATGCCATACTCGGTCAAATGCTGCCTTGATGTCAAGGCCAGTCTCTCTCACCTCAACTCTGGAGTTGAACTATGAGTGGGGGATAAGCCAGGCCATGAGGTTACAGATTGTGGTTGAGTAGAATTCTGCTGCTAATGGCCCAAAGCATCTCATCGATGTCTAATTTTGAGTTCCTACATTTGTTCAAAATCTACCCCCTTTGGCATGGTGGTAGTGCAGCATAACACAATGGAGGCTATCCCAAATGTGAAGACAGGACTTCATCTCCACAAGGACCGTGCAATGGTCACTCCTACTGATGCTGTCATGGAAAGATACAGCTGCAACACGTAGATTGGTGAGCACATAGTCAAGTAAGTTTTTCCCTCTTTTTGGTTCCCTCACTGCCTGCCACAGACCCAGTCTAGCAACCCAGTCTGGGACCCGGCCAGCTTAATCAGCAATGGTGCTACCAAGCCAGTTTTCGTGATGGACATTGAAGTCATCCACTCTGTCCTTGCAACCCTCAGTGCTTCTTCCAAATGGTGTTCAATGGGAAGAAATATTGATCCATTAGCTGTGGGGGTGTGATAAGAGGCAACCAGTTTTTAATTCCAGATTTTTAAAACTTTGTTGTGCCTGCCGCACTGTCTGTTTTAACCCTGATACGGTGGACAAAGAATTGCAAGTAGACTTCTTGTTAGTACAACAATATTTATTTAAACACACAATCAATAATCACCCACCCAACCAACAATAAATTATCTTACAGAAATGGTAAAGTTCAAGTCCAATACTAGACCTTGACTTAACTTTTGCGTGACTGGCAGGTACCCAAGCAGATATTGGCCTTTATCTGTGTGCTGGTCTCTGTAGTCCTCTGCGTAGTCTGGTCCTTTGGTCTGGTCTGGCACTCTGGCTCTGGTCTTCCTTCCTTCTCGGGTGTGGTGGCTCTCCACTGTTGTTGTAGCTCGTTCGTGGGGCCAGAGAGAGAGATGGATTCTTGGTTGCACAGCATCCTTTATACCCCGTAGGTTTTCGCGCCCCTTTTGGCCATTGCCAATCAATCAGTCAGGACTTGATCACCCTGATCGATAAAGTCCAATCGGGTGCTGCCACACCAATCTCTAGGTGTGTCCCCAATGGCCATGTCTGGAGGTGCTGGGGGCATGTAGGACACACACCTCCCTTCCAAATAAGGGGTTAAGGCGCCCCTATGTCTGGTAAACAACCCAGTTTGACCAGAAAGTCCCCTTTGTCCTGGAGTTGGCCCATATCCTGCGTATTCAGTTGTCTGAGCTGCAGCCTGTTTATCTCTGTCTTTTGGGCTGCAGCCTGCCATTTTAGTTCTTGCCCAATTATCCCAGAGTGCTCTATAAATCGCCATTTTAGGTGGCTCGTTTGGCCACAACTTGAATTTAAATTCCACCATGCAATTGTGGCAAATGGAAATGGGCAGCAAATGCCCACATCGTAAGAATAATTAAAAAGCAAATATTGGTAGATGACCCAGAAATATCCAAGCTATGGCCAAATGTTAAGCCGTGACAACCCAGCATACAATCCCAGACATCTTTGTTGTGATCACATGAGAAGGACTCCCCTAATCTACCACTCCAGATCTGACTGTAACAGGGTTTTTTTGTGAATTTATAATGATGAAGTTATTAATTCAATGTCTGTTCTTAGCCATTTATGTGCTGATTGCAAAAAAAATCTGACAAGTGTTCTTGAGTTTAAAACACAAAGGAGTTCATTTTTTTTTATTGAGCTTCATTAAATTTTTAGCCAAATTAAAATTCAGCGATAAGAAGGCAAAAATAGAGTGTTCACTGGTTATGAGTCCTTTGGCATCTGGGCTGTTGCAGAATTTTTCCACAATGGCCTTGGAATTTCAGTGGAGTTAAAGCCATCGTAAACTGCAATTTCTGGAGAGTCTCTTTTTTTAAAAATGTAATTGGTCTTTACCAAAAGTTGATGATGTTTTTGTACCTGGTGTTCCTTTCATTTGAAAATTCTCTGTCTCTGTGCTGGATTTAAAACTGTAACAGAAATCTTGAACTTGACAGAAAGAAAGAAGAGAAAAATATGTACTGCTCCACTACCAGATTACTTCCAGGTTCTTGTTTAGCAACTTGGGCATTGTAATAAAAGGCATTCAAAAATAGTTATTCTATTCACATTACCTCTCTCCCCATACTGATTTCAGAAGTTAATTGATTAGCTCTTGTTCGGACAGATCGTGGCTATTATTATGACCTAGGTGATTAAATTCTGTAATATCCCAGCCATTAACTCCTGAATGATCCATCCTCCATCTTGATGAGAAAGGAAGAACACCTTCCATATAGCAATTGTTCAGGTAGCTTTTCTGTTTCCATTTGCAAGGTAGCTTTATGGTAAAACGAATGGTAAGAGCTCTAAAGTTTCATTTCATCATTTGAAGTGCTTCTTGACATCAGCAGGTATGAAATTCCATAGGAAGTTGTCTTGTGATGTCCTTAATTGTAGTTCACATTGGAACTTTCCAGAAACTTGTCAATTGTAATACCAACTATCAGGTGACTTGTGCCAGCCATCATAAGTCGGTATCTTTGATTGCTGTTTCAAAGTCCTTTTTAAACATTTCATTATATTTGCCCAGTCAATGAAATTGAAGATTAATACCACACATGAAAATATCACATTATTGTGACATCAGTCCAATTCACTCTTGTTCTTTCTACACTGTTTATCCACATTAAGTTTTGTGGGTTGGGAGGCTTGCAACTGTCACAGTTGCCTCATTAATGGATAAAATCTAAATTAGAGCAATAAAATCTATTATGATCAGCAACTTTAATGGAAGCCTGGACTATGTTCAAATATGCGATCCTCAAAATGTCATGCCATGCAATGAAGCAGCTTATGAATACCAAATGTTTGGAGACTTATGCTGAGATAATAAAAATGAATTTTTGAGCCTGTTGCCATAATTTTTATGTTACAACTTAGAAATCACTAGTGACTGTTTGAATTTCAAGAGACATTCCATAAGGTACAACATACAAGATGAGCAGGCAAGATAAGGGCTCATGGAGTTATGGATGAAAGATTGGCTAGGGGGGATAAAGCGGGCACAAGCTGGTAGATGGTGACTAATGGAGTGATGCACAGATCATTGCTGGAGCCCCAGCAATTTATCTTCTATATTAATGACATTGACATAGAGACAGCGAATAATGTATGCAAATTTGCTGCTGATACAAAGCTTTGTGGGAATGTAAGTTGCGAGGAGGACACAGAGAGGCTACAAAGAGTAATAGAAAGATTGTGGGGGGGGGGGGGGGAATAAGGCAGCAGATGCAGTATAATGTGGGGAAGTGCAAAATTATTCACTTTTATAGTGAGAATGGAAAAGTAGAATTATTTTAAAAAAGGCATGAGACTTGTAAATGTCAATGTTCAACGATATTTGCGTATACTCATACAAGGAACACAAAAAAGCTACCATCAATACAGCAAACAATCAGGAAGGCAAATGATATGTTAACCCTTATTACAGTCATAGCTCGGGTGTAGAGAAAGATCAACTTAATGCGAGGTAGGTCCATTCAAAATTCTAATGGCAGCAGGAAAGAAGTTGTTCTTGAGTTGGTTGGTATGTGTCGTCAGACTTTTTTTATCTTTTTCCTGATGGAATAAGGTGGAAGAGAGTATGCCTGGGGTGTGTGGGATCCTTAATTATGCTGGCTGCTTTTATGGGGACTGAAATACAGGAAGTCTTCCTATAGTTGTAATGGGCTTTGGTGAGACCATACTGGGAGTACTTTGTGTAGTTTTGCTTTCCATATTTAAAGAAGGATGTACATGTCTTGGAGATGGTATGGCAAAAGTTCAGTAGGTTTGAATGAAACAGTTGTTCTATGATGAGACTCTGCAACCTGGCCTATATTTGAGCATTTAGTAGAATGATCTCATTAAAATATAAATTATTCTGATGGGGCTTGACAGGGTAGACAATGAGAGGCTGTTTCCGCTGGTTAGGGAAATCTAGAATAGAGGACGCAGTCTCTGGACAAGGACGCAAATCATTTAGGACTGAGATGGGGAGAAAATAGTTCACTTAAACGGTTGTGAATTTTTGGAATTCTCTACCCCAGAGAGTTATGCGTGCCCCATCATTGAATACATTTAAGGCTGAGATAGACAGATTTTTGGTCAATCAGGAAATCAAGAGATATTTGATTTGATTTGATTTATTATTGTCACATAAATTAGCATATAGTGAAAAGTATTGTTTCTTGTGGCTTTACAGACAAAGCATACCGTTCATAGAGAAGGAAAGGAGAGAGTGGAGAATGTAGTGTTACAGTCATATATATGGTGTCAAGAAAGATCAACTTAATGCGAGGTAGGTCCATTCACAATTCTGATGGCAGCAGGGAAGAAGTTGTTCTTGAGTTGGTTGGTATGTGACCCCAGATTTTTTTATCTTTTTCCTGATGGAAGAAGGTGGAAGAGAGTATGCCTGAGGTGCGTGGGGTCCTTAATTATGCTGGCTGCTTTTATGGGGCAGTGGGAAGTGCAGACAGTGTAAATGGGGGGAGGCTGGTTTGAGTGATAGACAGAGCTTCATTCACGACCCTTTGTTGTTTATTGCAGTCTTGGACAGAGCAGGAGCCATACCAAGCTGTGATACAATCAGAAAGAATGCTTTCTATGATGCATCTGTAAACGTTGGTGAGAGTCATAGCGGACATGCCAAATTTCCGTCATCTTCCAAGAAAGTAGAGGCGTTGGTTGGCTTTCTTCACTATAGTGTCGGCATGGGGGGACCAGGATAGGTTGTTGGTGATCTGAACACCTAAAAAACATGAAGCTCTTGACCAATTCTACCTTGTCCCCATTGATGTAGACAGGGGCATGTTCTCCACTGCGCTTCCTGAAGTCAATGGCTAACTCCTTTGTTTTGTTGACATTGAGGGAGAGATTATTGTCGTCGCACCAGTTCACCAGATTCGCCGCCTCTTTAAGTACATAAGAAATAGGAGCAGGAGTAGGCCATCTAGCCCCTCAAGCCTGCCCTGCCATTCAATAAGATCATGGCTGATCTGATAGTCGTTTAGTTCCACTTACCCACCCGCTCCCCATAACCCTTAATTCCCTTATTGATCAGAAATCTATCTACCTGTGTCTTAAACATATTTAACGAGGTAGCCTCCACTGCTTCAATGGGCAGAGAATTCCAAAGATTCACTACCCTCTGAGAGAAGAAGTTCCTCCTCAACTCTGTTCTAAACTGACTCCCCCTTATTTTGAGGCTGTGTCCTCCAGTTCTTGTTTCCTTTCTAAGTGGAAAGAATCTCTCTGCCTCTACCCTGTCTAGCCCCTTCATTATCTTATATGTCTCTATAAGATCTCCCCTCAGCCTTCTAAACTCCAACGAGTACAGGCCCAATCTACTCAATCTCTCCTCATAAGCTAACCCCCTCATCTCCGATATCAACCTGGTGAACCTTCTCTGTACTCCCTCCAAGGCCAATAAAACAAGGGGACCAAAATTGCACACAGTACTCTAGTTGCAGCCTCACCAGTACCTTGTACAATTGCAGCAAGACCTTCCTGCTTTTATACTCCATCCCCTTTGCGATAAAGGCCAACATTCCATTTGCCTTCTTGATCACCTGCTGCACCTGCAAACTGAGTTTTTGCGATTCATGCACTAGGACCCCCAGGTCCCTCTGCACAGTAGCATGTTGTAATTTTTCACCATTTAAATAATCGTCCAATTTACTATTATTCCTTCCAAAGTGGATAACCTCACACTTGTCAACGTTATACTCCATCTGCCAGATCCCTCACTTAGCCTATCCAAATCTCTCTGCGCACTTTCCGCATCCTCCACGCAATTCACTTTCCCACTCATCTTTGTGTCATCCGCAAACTTTGTTACCCTGCACTCGGTCCCCTCCTCCAGATCGTCTATGTATATGGTAAACAGTTGAGGCCCCAGCACCGATCCCTGCGACACGCCACTAGTCACCAACTGCCAACCAGAAAAGCACCCATTTATTTCAACTCTCTGCTTCCTGTTAGATAGCCAATCCTCAATCCACACTAACACTTTACCCCCAACTCCGTGTACCTTAATCTTCTGCAGCAACCTTTTGTGAGGCACCTTATCGAACGCCTTCTGGAAATCCAAAAACACCACATCCACCGGTTCCCCTCTGTCAACTGCACTCATTACATCTTCATAAAAATCCAGTAAATTCGTCAAACACGACTTTCCCTTCATGAATCCATGCTGCGTCTGCTTGATCTAACCATTTTTTTTCCAGGTGTCCTGCTATTTCTTCTTTAATGATGGATTCCAGCAATTTCCCAACTACGGACGTTAAGCTAACCGGCCTGTAGTTACCCGCCTTTTGTCTACCTCCTTTTTTAAACAGTGGCGTCACATTAGCTGTTTTCCAATCAGCCGGCACTCCCCCAGAGTCCACTGAATTTTGATAAATTACAACCAACGCATCTGCTATTACTTCTGCCATTTCTTTCAGTACCCTGGAATGCATTCCATCCGGGCCCGGGGACTTGTCTACCTTTAGTCCCATTAGCCTACCAAGCACTACCTCTTTAGTAATAGTAATCGTTTTAAGGACCTCACCCCCTACAGTCCCACGACCGTCAATTTTCAGTAAGCTATTTGTGTCCTCTACCGTGAAGACCGACACAAAAAACTTGTTTAAGGCCTCGGCCATTTCCTCGTTTCCCATTATTAAGTCCCCCTTCTCATCTTCTAAGGGTCCAACATTTACTTTAGCTACTCTTTTCCTTTTTATATATTTGTAAAAACTTTTACTCTCAGTTTTTATATTTTGTGCTAGTTTAGTTTCATAATCTATCTTTCCTTTCTTTATCGCTTTCTCAGTAGTTCTTTGTCGTTTTTTAAAGCTTTCCCAATCTTCTAATTCCCCACTAGTTTTGGCCGCATCGGTTTTTAATTTAATACTCTCCTTTATTTCCTTAGTTATCTACTCTTTCCTGTACTCCGTCTCGTCATTGTTTGAGATCCAACCACTACAGTCGTGTCATCAGTAAACTTAAAAATCAAATTGGCGGGGAATTTGGCCACACAGTCATAGGTATATAAGGAGTATAGTAGGGGGCTGAGGACACTGCCTTGTGGGGCACCGGTGTTGAGGATGATCGTGGGGGAGGTGTTGTTGCCTATCCTTACTGATTGCAGTCTGTAGGTTAGGAAGTTCGGGATCCAGTCACAGAGGGAGGAGCCAAACCCCAAGCCACGGAGGTTAGAGATGAGTTTCATAGGAAAAATAGTGTTGAAGGCTGAACTATAATCGATAAATAAGAGTCTGACATAGGTGTCTTTGTTATCTAGATGTTCCAGGGTTGAGTGCAGGGCCAGGGAGATGGCACCTGCTGTGGACCCGTTGCGGCGGTAGGCAAGCTGTAGTGGATCAGGCAATCTGAGAGGCTGGAATTGATTTGTGCCATGACTAACTTTTCAAAGCATTTCATAATGATGGATGTCAGAGCCACCGGATGATAGTCATTAAGGCATGCTGCTTGGCTTTTCTTTGGTACCTGGATGACGGGCATCTTCTTGAAGCAGATAGGGACCACAGATTGGTGAAATCAGAGGTTGAAAGTGAGGATATGGGAGTGGGCAGGAAAGTGGATTAAGGCAAAGGATCAGTCATGATCATACTGAACAGTGGAGAAGACTTGAGGGACTATATGGTCTAGTCTTGCTGTTATTTCTTATGTTCTTGTGTTCTTACAGATTGAATATGTCAAGTGAACACTAATAGTTTCTTACCATACTTCTCAGACTTGGTACATCTGTTCCTGAGTCAGGGTTAGTGGGTTTATGTCCATATCATTTGGTGTGCTCCTTCAGTGAAAGAGTACAGCATTGTTGGGGAATTCCTCACGGATTTCCCCCAATGTTCTAATGTAAGCTCTTTAGAATTTATATGGCCATGCCATTTTTCTAGGGTTTCTGCTGATGTTTCACCAGAGCTATGGTGGATACGTGGGACCAACACTGAGCAATTCACCTCTGTCATCTTTTGGATAAGACATGAAACCAAAGTCCCATCTCCCTTCTCAGGTGGGAACATGAGATGCCATTGATACTATTTGAAGAAACTCAGAGAAGTTCTCACCCAAACATCATCAAATCAGGTTATCTGGTCATTCATCCCATTGGTTTCTACATTCTTAGCAGTGTAGAGGATCAGAAGGACCTTGGGGTCCGGGTCCATAGGACTCTTAAATCGGCCTCGCAGGTGGAGGATGCGGTCAAGAAGGCGTACGGCGTACTGGCCTACATTAATCGAGGGATTGAGTTTAGGAGTCGGGAGATAATGCTGCAGCTTTATAGGACCCTGGTTAGACCCCACTTGGAGTACTGCGCGCAGTTCTGGTCACCTCATTACAGGAAAGATGTTGAAGCCATTGAAAGGGTGCAGAGGAGATTTACAAGGATGTTGCCTGGATTGGGGGGCATGCCTTATGAGGATAGGTTGAGGGAGCTTGGTCTCTTCTCCCTGGAGAGACGAAGGATGAGAGGTGACCTGATAGAGGTTTACAAGATGTTGAGAGGTCTGGATAGGGTAGACTCTCAGAGGCTATTTCCAAGGGCTGAAATGGTTGCTACGAGAGGACACAGGTTTAAGGTGCTGGGGGGTAGGTACAGAGGAGATGTCAGGGGTAAGTTTTTCACTCAGAGGGTGGTGGGTGAGTGGAATCGGCTGACGTCGGTGGTGGTGGAGGCAAACTCGTTGGGGTCTTTTAAGAGACTTCTGGATGAGTACATGGGATTTAATGGGATTGAGGGCTATAGATAGGCCTAGAGGTGGGGATGTGATCGGCGCAACTTGTGGGCCGAAGGGCCTGTTTGTGCTGTGGCTTTCTATGTTCTATGTTCTATGTTCTATGCTGTTTGAATAACATTGGCTGCTACTTTATCTACATAGAATCAATATCTATATTTCAAAAGTAATTAATTGCCTGTGAAGCAGTTTGGGGTGTGTTGAAGAAATGAAATGCATTACATAAATGCAGTTTACTTTTTCTCTGTTCGTTGTCTGAGATCTACTTACAATGGGCCAGGATTTCCCCAAGAAAAGTCTGAGTGCTGTATTCACATAAAAACTGGAGTAACTGCTACTGATTTTTTCAGCGGGATTTTCAGAATGAATCTCCCATACTATGTGTACCACAGAGTGCCTCAGAGAGATTCACACTGAAAATCAGGGGGTGGGCCTATGCCCACTGGAAAGGCCGGCAGCATAGCACTGAGCGGACCACTGCGCATGCACCGATCTGTCAGCGTTGAGATGGGCGCATGTGCAGTAGCCCCTCACTGGCCAGCACAGCAACCCCCTCATCGCTGGCCGTGTGACATCCCCAACCCATGAACGCTGACCTCCTGGACATCTCTGGGCCAGCCCCGACACCCACCCCCCCCCCCCCCCCCCCCCCCGCCCAGCAGTCAATAATTATTGTCATGAAAGAGTTTCAACTTCCTCTTGCTTCATTGGCTATTATTCTAGGGCACCCACATATTTCCTTAAGTGATTATTTGGTCCATTGCATTGACCACGTGGCCTAATGGATAAGGTGTCTGACTTTGGTCCTTCAAGTGATGATATCAGAAGATTGCAGGTTTGAGCCCTGTCACTGTCACTTTATGGGAGTTGGTTTCGCTCAGCTGGCTGGACAGCTGGTTTGTGACACAGGGTGATGCCAACAGAGCAGGTTCAAATTCCATACTGGCTGAGGTTATTCATGAAGGTCTGTCTTCTCAACCTTGCCTGATTTGTGGTGACCCTCAGGTTACATCACCACCAGTCAACTCTCCCATTCAAAGGAAGAGCAGCCAATGGTCATCTGGGACTATGGCGACTTTACCTTTTACCTATTTGGTCCATTAAGATCTTCAGTCCTCATTTTGTAGTTTTCAATTTTGTTAATGTGTGAAGCTGTTCTACCCTCTCTATGCCTTTGGAACCTGCCCCTTTCTTTTATCAAATTCCTTCACTAAAGTACAAAATTCCTGTAGTCTAAAATAAGTTTCAAATATTAGTTTGGTTTTTGCACCTTGGGGAAATAATTGCTCTCTGTAGCAAAGTCATGAACACCTCCTTTCTGAAAGCAATTATGTTGTCATTACAAATACCGAACAGCAATCCTCACTCACTCCCCTATTATTCTTTATTTATCACGAATGGAGCCGGAATCACATTTATTAACAAAGGTAAGTCGAGTCATGGAATTGTTATACGTAATCCTGTGAGTCATTTTTCTTTGTGAGCCTTGATAGTTTGCATTCTTCCAATTCACTATCTGTTGGAGGATATCAGTAATCGTTGGCAGTTCAGAAATGTGAAGAGCTATTAAGAGGCACTCTAACCCTGTGGCGAAGAGTGTATTTAGCCATTAATAGCAACAGTAGAAGGCAACATATAAAAGTAATTAAAGAACATTTCTTTACTAATCGCTCACTATGAATCTCAGTGGTTTGGCAACAGAGCGCGGTAGCCTAACCTCTTCAATTTACACCATTGGATGAGAAGCAAGGTCTGGGTAGTCATGTTAACCTTGACCCAGATCCCAGGCAAAAGATAGGGAGCGGTGCAATTTATAACACATTGTGAGTGGCTATTTCACAAGGGGGTGGTGGGTGGATGTGGCTAGGAAAATTAGAGGCACCTTCACCACACAGTCAGGGATACTGGCCAATCCTCTTTGAAATGCTCCATTTGAAACATTTGCCCCTTTGATACAGAAAGTACATTTGATCACCCAAGAATCCTTTAAGTTGGTGCCGGTGAAGCCAGAACTATTTGTGTTGGGTATCCTACAAGGTATCTGACACATTATACAAGAAATAATTCCTACAGCGAACTATTCCAATGACAAGGAATGTGGTCCTGTTGTTCCCATCTCTTTCAATTATGTCAGTCAGAATTTAGCAAGTTTGGGCATGAATTCGCTGACAAACTAACAGCATATAAATAACACACATTGTTATTAATGTGTGACCAGATCAGCCTTGATTTTATCAAGTGGTGGAACAGGCCCAACGGGCTGAATGACCTACTCCTGCTCCAATTCTTCTATTCTTGCTTACATTGCCAGCCTCTTAAGGTGCGGAAGAAAATCTCCATGGATTGTGATTCAAATAAACAGTAATTTTACTTTCATTATAGTAAGAATAGAAATGTTGGGGTTTTTTTTCACTCATTCATGGGACTTAGGAGTCGCTGGCTGGCCAGCATTTATTGTCCAACCCTGGTTGCCCAAGGGCAATTGTGAGTCAACCACATTGCTGTGGCTCTGGAGTCACATGTAGGCCAGACCAGATTTTCTTCCCTAAAGGACATTAGTGAACCAGATGGATTTTTCCGACGATCAACAGTGGTTTCATGGTCATCAGTTGATTCCTAATTCCAGATATTTTTTATTGAATTCAACTTCCAGCAGATTCGAACCCAGGTCCCCAGAACATCAGCTGAGTTTCTGAATTAATAGTCCAGCGATAATACCATTTGGCCATGAGTTCTTTTGATGTCTGATGCTTTGCTTTGCAGGAGGAGGCCTTGAGGCGTGGCAGGTAGCATCTCTGTCTCTGAGGCAGAAGCTCCAGGTTCACATCCCACTCCAGAACTTAACATAAGAACATAAGAACTCGGAGCAGGAGTAGGCCATCTGGCCCCTCGAGCCTGCTCCGCCATTCAATAAGATCATGGCTGATCTTTTTGTGGACTCAGCTCTACTTACCCTCCCACTCACCATAACCCTTAATTCCTTTACTGTTCAAAAATTTATCTATCCTTGCCTTAAAAACATTCAATGAGGTAGCCTCAACTGCTTCACTGGGCAGGGAATTCCACAGATTCACAATGCTTTGAGTGAAGAAGTTCCTCCTCAACTCAGTCCTAAATCTGCTTCCCCTTATTTTGAGGCCATGCCCCCTAGTTCTAGTTTCACCCACCAGTGGAAACAACTTCCTTGCTTCTATCTTATCTGTTCCCGTCATAATCTTATATGATCTCCCCTCATTCTTCTGAATTCCAATGAGTATAGCCCCAGTCTACTCAGTCTCTCCTCTCAACTCTGGAATCAACCTAGTGAATCTCTTCTGCACCCCCTTCAGTGCCAGTATATCCTTTCTCAGGTAAGGAGACCAAAACTGTACACAGTACTCCAGGTGTGGCCTCACCAGCACCTTATACAGCTGCAACATAACCTCGCTGTTTTTAAACTCCATCCCTCTAGCAATGAAGGACAAAATTCCATTTGACTTCTTAATTACCTGCTGCACCTGCAAACCAACTCCTTGTGATTCTTGCACAAAGACACCCAGGTCCCTCTGCACAGCAGCATGCTGCAATTTTTTACCATTTAAATAATAGTCCATTTTGCTGTTATTCCTACAAAAATGGATGACCTCACATTTACCAACATTGTACTCCATCTGCCAGACCCTCGCCCATTCACTTAGACTATCTATATCCCTTTGCAGACTTTCAGCGTCCTCTGCACACTTTGCTCTGCCACTCGTAGTGTCATCTGCAAATTTTGACACACAACACGTGTTCCCCAACTCCAAATTATCTATGTTAATCGTAAACAATTGCGGTCCCAATACTGATCCCTGAGGCACACCACTAGTCACTGATCGCCAACCAGAAAAACACCCATTTACCCCACTCTTTGCTTTCTGTTAGTTAACCAATCCTCTATCCATGCTAATACATTACCCGTAACACCGTCCACCTTTATCTTATGTAGCAGTCTTTGATGCGGCAGTTCGTCAAATGTCTTCTGGAAATCCAAATACACGACATCCACAGGTTCCCCATTGTCCACTGCACATGTAATGTTCTCAAAGAATTCCACCAAATTAGTCAAACAAATTTGATGGCCAACGAAGATGCATTCATAGTGCAGCCACACAGGTTGAGGATAAATTTGTAAATCCTTCCAACCTACTCCAGTGGCAGGCTGTAAGAGTGAGAAAGGGTGTGAGAGAGTCATGATCAGCCTTGTGATGTGATGGAATGATAACCCTATTAATGGCTTCTCGTGATGAAAAGAAATTTAAGTCCCTGCCATCACTGCCCTGAGCTCCAGGCTGCCACATGAATGTAAAAGTGCATGTTGCCACAGCAACTCAAACTCCTTGGTGAGGCTGTTTGGCTTAATTGGTTGGAAGGCCAGTGTGAATCACATTGGGGCCAACAGCAATGGCGTTCAAACCTTTTTCTGCCTGGGGTGGATTGGGTCCTGCCTCCTTGCCCCACCCACCATGCTGGAGATTGTGGCTTGTGGGATGGACCGGCTTTTGGGCAGAGAGCTCTGATGAAGAGTCATCCAGACTCGAAACATTCACTCCGTTCCCTCTCCGCAGATGCAGATCGGGGACGTCCGGACCCCCCCTAAAGGCAGCCCCGCCGGCAAAAGTGCCGAAAACGGCGTTTTTAAAAAAGAACCGGAGGCCGGTGGAGTCAGATTTGAACGCCTCACGCCGGAGCCAAGACCTCTTCGATGGCATATCTACCGGAGGACTTGCCACCAATTGGCACAGCGCATTTTTGAGCACGGGAGGTTGGCGGGTACCTGCAGATTAGTAGGAGGTAGAAAATCAAGAATTGACCTTTGGTGCCAGACGCCTGGTTGAGCCTTCACGTCTACAGAGACCAACCTGGGCTGCCGAACAGATGGCCATTCGGCCCGCTTGGGCATGGATGTCTGTGGATTTTCGGCCTTTTATTCGGGTTCTTCAGCCGGTTGAAAAGCAGCGGCCTGACACCCGGCCGTGGCCGAAGCTCGCTTCCCCTTGCGTAAGGAACCTGCTGAGATTTTCCAGCACGTTCTGTTTCTCTTCCAAGAGGATTGTGCTTTGTGAGCCCATCCACCCCCCTCCCCGGACCCCCCTCCGTTAGTTAGCTTTGCCTCTTGTGGGTTTCTTGGAGTCGCTGCATTTGAACATTAATTGCTCATTAAACCTTCCACAAAAAGTTAAGTCCAACAAGTAATAGTGTCAGTATCTTTTCAATGACATAATAATTGTTAATGGCTGTCAATAAGATCTTCAGTTAGTGATTTGTTGTTGGAGATGTTATTAAAATGAGACATTTTTAAATGTTTACTTTTTTCTTACTCTTCCTTTCGGACTCTTCTTTTTCTCTCCAATCTAATCTTTTTTTTCTCCTCTCTATTTTGTTTTATACTGGATTTCACCCATCTTCTCAGTAGTTGCACCATTAAACTCTCAATCATTAAATCTCCTTAATTAAAAATTCATAGTTTCATTATAGGGCAGGACGGTGGCACAGTGGTTAGCACTGCTGCCTCACAACGCCAGGGACCCTGGTTCAATTCCAGCCTTGGGTGACTGTCTGTGTGGCGTTTGCACATTCTTCCCTTGTCTACGTGGGTTTCCTCTGGGTGCTCCGGTTTCCTTCACCTCCAAACATTTGCAGGTTAAGTGGATTGGCTATGCTAAATTGCTCTTTAGTATCCAAAGATCTGTAGGTTAAATGGATTAGATGTGCTAAATTGCCCCTTGGTGTCCAAAGATGTGCAGGTTAGGTAGATTAGTCATGGTAAATGTGTGGGATTATGGGGATAGGGCCTGGATGGGATATTCTGTTGGAGACTTGATGGGACGAATGGCCATTTCTGGCCACTGTAAGGATTCTAAGATTCCCTAACATCCCAGTTGCTTATGCTATGCCAGTATCAGCTCGCACCTCCAACCACATTTTGGACAAAAAAACCTCGAACTAAATAGCTAGAGAAGATTAGTTAACTAACTGGGCACACTGCCCTCCTCCAGCAACTTCTGGTCCATTAATAAAAAAGGGGATAGTGATCTGTCTTATGCCAAATTCCACCTTCAATTGCCGCATTTGCAATCTGATTCTAACTTTCCAGGCACGGGAATCTGGAGGCTTGGAAAGTCACATGCAAAGCAAAATATACCTCGCATATACAATTACTATCTTAATGATCACTGATCGGGCAATTAGAGGCTGTGAAGCTTGGTATGGTTGAACAATAGTTTTGCAAATAAGCGTAAACTGACCATCGACATGCCATCGAGCATAATCATCACATAAACTCAGCAGCGTGCAAGGCAGCTATTGTTAACCCTATCATTGATATAAATACAAAAAGAAAATAACAAGCCTTGAATATTAGTTAATTCTGTTATAAGAAAGAAGAATCAACCCATTTCCTCCAATCTTGTTAAATTGAATTCACTAAATACCATGACAAGTTATTATTTATTATGTGAACCTTGCACTGGCAACAACACCAACTCTTGAGTTTGCACCTACATACCAGCCAAGTGCTCAGGTTTGAAGATGTTTGAGTGCAGCCAAGTTTGCAGCAGCCTCCTCCATAGGGAGAGAAGGTGCCAAATTCCATTTTCACAGATGGACGATATCTGCTGGAAGCAGAAAGCTAGAAAGTAACCACCAGCATTCATGACCAAATGTACAATGTAATAATACAAGCCAATTTTATTTTAATTTAGTTCAGTTTATTCAATTTATTATTGTCACATGTATTAGTATAAGTGAAAAGCATTGTTTCTTGCACGCTATACAGACAAAACATACCGTGCATAGCCAAGGAAAGGAGAGGGTGCATAATGTAGTGTTACAGTCACAGCTGGGGTGTACCCATCAACCAAGCTGAATGATTCCCATTCAGGAAAGACCCCCCTGGGTTCAATGCTGGCCTGTGTTGATTTAAACTGATCTTGCTTGGGAACAGCAGTAAGGGTGAGGGAGGAAATGACAGTGGACCAAGAGGCCAGCCTCACGGGACTTGTTGAGGTCATTACAGTTACCCTAACATTTTAACCCTTCTCAGTGTTGATAAACTTCAGGTCTTCCTCTGGTGCAGCTGAAAACCCATAAACATGCCCCTAATGTGACCCTTACTCACACACAGGTGGATATTTGCAACTTTGCCACCCTGCCTTGTTTTCTGGACTTCAAAATTGATTTGATTTGATTTGATTTATTATTGTCATATGTATTAGTATACAGTGAAAAATATTGTTTCTTGCATGCTATACAGACAAAGCATACCGTTCATAGAGAAGGAAAGGAGAGAGTGCAGAATGTAATGTCACAGTCATAGCTTGGGTGTAGAGAAAGATCAACTTAAAGGAGGTAGGTCCATTCAAAAGTCTGATGGCAGCAGGGAAGAAGCTGTCCTTGAGTCAGTTGGTCCATGACTTCAGACTTTTGTATCTTTTACTCGACCGCTTCTCAGCTATTTGGCTAAGATCAAGTGTAGTATCAATGTGCTGCACTTGGTTGAAGTCATGAGGTTATACTAAGGCTTCATTTGAAGCAATTTTTTAAAGCAGCATCTAGACCTTTTGGCTAAGATGCAAATGAGATCAAGCCTTGGAGAAGGTGCAATGCCTGCTCCAGTCAGCTTGGATCATGTAGATCAAGCCCAAGACATGAAGTGAGAGCCCTGTCTTGTCAGCTTGGATCTGGAATATCTCACTTGCTGAGACTTTGAATTGGACTTTGACTGGATTGAATTGGATATAAACAAAAAAAAATATTTCACTCGACGGAAGAAGGTCCGTTGAACTTGGGCAGAATTTTCCGGTTTTGGGGCGAGCGTGGGCAGAAAATCCCGCCATTGTCTTTGAAGGCCAAAAATACTGGGTCATCCAAACAATGCGGGCAGGCTAAGACTAAAGTAGGTTTGTTAGCAGACGGAATAATATATGGAAACAGTGTTGTGTTTAGTTACTGGCAGGAAGCCTCACCCACAAAGCGTCCACACAATACATGATTTCTGGACCATTTCTGGGCACTCTTAAATTTCTGATATGTGCTCCTAGAAATTAAAACGTTGTTAACTAGCTGCTTTTACACACTAACACAGCACTAAAACCAATATAAAAGCTGTGGCAGAGACACAGAGGGCTGAGACTGTTCATTTAGAAAAGAAAATTGATCCCACCTATCTAAGATGACTAAAAGTAGGAAATCTCCTTGTTTTGCCATGAGCCGGGAGGTGAGACTTATCTACATTCATAATAAGTGAAGAAAATCAATGGGTCCGAAAAGCCCCAGTTGTATTAGCAAGGCAGCAGACACAGATTAAAACCCAGACCCTCTTGAAATATATGTGACAGCTGCAATACGCCGTTCTTGAACCATATTTATATTTCTGAGTGTGTCTCATTCACAAATGAAAGCCTCATTCTTGGGCTTTGCAAAACGTTGACAGCTCCAGTTCTTTCTCACTTTATAATGCTTGCCGACTGGCCTGTCCAGTGACCCAGCATTCGCTGCCAGTTTCAACCATTACGTTTCCTTTTTAATGATCCTTTTGAAAAATTACTCTTGGAAACATTGTAGAAATTAAGGACTCCCCAGAGGAGGTAATTTCCCAGTAGTTTTCTCCGACTTGGGCTTTTGTGTGCGGGGTTAATGGGAGAACCTGGGGGAAATGCCCAAGAAAACATATTCCTTTACCGACAGAGATTTTGGCATCCTGAATGTGAAATAAAGTATAGTCGACATTTGGAACAGAATCCTTTTTGTTCCCATGTGAGCTCCATGCTAAAAGCAATTTTTAGTCAAGAAATGTATTGGCCGTCCCAAAATCAGTCGTGGTGATATTCATCATTCATTCACTGCAAATGGAAGTCAGATTATATTTTCTTCTAAGTTTTCCCTTCTTTGCTCTCCCCCTCCTATCCTGAGGGTGTTGACATGTGCTGGAATGCAGGCATGGCGTTCCAGAGGAGGTGACCATTACAGATGTCATATACTATTTAAAGAAATCAAATAAATTCTCGCAGTGTCCTGAGCAACATTTCTCCTTTAACTAACACCAGATAGAAATTGTCTTGCGGATCATCTCATTGCTGTCTGACGAATCTTGCTATATGCAATATGACTGTTCACCTTCATGGCAGCAGGGTGGCACAGTGGTTAGCACTGCTGCCTCACAGCGCCAGGGGCACGGGTTCAATTCCAGCCTTGAGTCACTATCAGTGTGGAATTTTCATTATCTCCCCATGTCTGCATGAGCTTCCTCCGGGTGCTCCAGTTTCCTCCCACAGTCCAAAGCTGCGCAGGTTAGGTTGATTGGCCATGAAAGATTGCCCCTTAGTGTCCCAAGATATATAGGTTAGGAGGATTAGCGGGGCTATGAGGTAAGCTTAGGTGAGAATCGATGAAGACTCGATGGGCCAAATGGCTTCCTTCTGCAATGTAGGGATTCTATGATCCTATGAAAAGTGTTTCTATTTCAAAGTAATTCACTATGTGTGAAGCATCTTGCCATAAGGCACCATGCAAGGCAGATATCATTCTTCCATCGACCCCTGGTATCTAAATCAATTCATTTTTTGATGCATGATATAGACAGCGAATGTTGGCAATCCAATCAACTGAAGACCCAACAGGAGTAAACATTTTTGCATCTTCTTTTAGACTAGGTTTTTCCCATTAGTATTCCGGTCACCCTACAATTTTCTCCACCATCCAGTCATCATAACAAGGGAAAGATTACAGGCTAAGAAGTGCAGAACCAGAGAACCTCAGCCTGTTGTCTACACAAGTGCATTTTACAGCAGGAGAATATCAGCAGAAACTTGGGTTGAATTGTCAATACCTTTGTCCTCGTCGCCAGTTGTCTCACCCACTGCTGCCTCAATAGTCAACTAACCGAGCACAGATTGGTGATCAAAACTGGCCTACATGGGTCATTTTAACCTTAAACCATGTTTACCCACCAAGCCCACATGGGAATGTAACATGTTGTTAGGAAATAGATATTGTTTTCAATTGAAAATATTTGCTTTTGCGGATATTAGGAATAAGACGTAGCTTTAAATAAACTTAATTTGTGCTTCTGTACGTGGATGTTAAGAGAAGGTTAAAAATTTCAGTTTAAACTTTACCCACACTTTAATGAGGTTTTTACAACTGTAAAACAAACACAGAGTATAAAAAAATCTGAGCTGTTGCCTAGCAACCAGGGGCCCAAAGAGACAGCAAAGGGCAGTCTGAGTTCAGTTGGAAGAAGGTGGCCCAGAAGGAAGCAGAAACTGTTGGAGCAGGGACGTGAAGAGAGGCTACAGAGAGAAAAACCCAAACTAAAGAACAGAAAATATCCCAAAAATCAAGAAAGTTGCAAGAAGACTGCGAAGTCAAGGAACAAAAATGTAATCTGGGAATAAAAAAGGTTCTGTTCAGTAAAGTTGAGAGTGAGGAGCAGAGAGGCTCCACGTTAAAGACAGGACTACAAGGTGCAGACCTGGGGACATCAATTTGCGAGAAGTCAGAGATCCAAAATGGCCAGAATATGGCCTGTGAATCAATGGCGTTCGAATGGCATGGCTGGGTATCTGCGAGATTGCGTGGAAGGTGAAGCTTGAATGTACATGGCACTGCAGGGCAGAGGAATAGTGGAAGGAGAGATTGAAATCCTGGAGGTGGATCCTTCGTGAAGATATCTCAGGGGAAAACATCGTTTGGGGGACAATTCTAAAACGAGAGCGGAGATTGGAAGCCCTCGGTGAAAGACCGGTTGGCTCACGCCTGAATAGGACTGATGAGAAGCATAGAGAAGTCGTTTTGGGTGGCATCTGTCACTTGGTTTCAGAGTGTGGCGTGTCTGGCCACAGGTCGCCTATTGATTTACATGTACTTACTGAGAATATTAGTGTATAAGATAAGCTTTGTAACTTGTGTTATACTTACAAATCGGTATATAAATATAAAGGGATAGTTGGGATGAAGGAGCAGTGTGACTGCCTGTGCAGAGTCTGCACGTTCTTCCCGTGTCTGCATGGGTTTCCTCCAGGTGTCCTAGTTTCCTCTACAATCCAAAAGATGTGCTGGTTTGGTGCATTGGCTGTGCTAAATTCTCCCTCAGTGTACCCGAACAGCTGCCAGAGTGTGGCGACTAAGAGATTTTCACTGTAACTTCATCGCAGTATTGATGTAGGCCTACTTGTGACACTAATAAACAAACTAACTTTATCTTTTCTTGTTTAATAAATATTTTATTCTTTTGTTAAATGTTCATCAGCAGACCCCTGTGACTCTGTTCAGTCACCACCCTCCATATTCCTAAACAAAAAGTAAAAATTATGATCTATCAAACCAGATTCCATACCAGAATCTGACTAGTTCGGTAGTAACATCAGCTGGGCTCATAACCATATATAAAATATTCACATGCAGCAGAAAGGTACTAGGGCATTTTTTTTTACAGATTATTGAAGCCTCAGAGTACTTACACTAATTTAATACACTCCTTTTCTCTCTGGGATCTTGGTATGAATCTAACCTTGACCAAGTTTCCCTTCTTTATAAACTGTAGAGCCTTGAAATTCAGCTGTTCGGTTTTTAGCAGAAGTGCTTAACCTCTTGATTTAAAATTCTTTTGTATGCTATTTTAAGGGGTTAACACATTTATTTTTAAATGCTTTGACTGCAATTTTAATTGTGCCTCGATTAACATAGTGATCAAAGAGGTTTCAGATGACATATTAAACGTTCCTACACTAATATTTCAAGAGTCTAAGGCCAGAATTTTCCAGCCCTCCACGCTGGCGGAATTTTCCACTCCCGGCCCTGCTGCAGGAGAACCCAGGATGGGGGCGGGATATCAGGCTGAGGAAGAATCGAGGAGTATGGCTGTAGGAGTTTACGTTTCTTGTGCAGTTCTGGATTGCATTGCGTTCTCTGTGGACCATATTGTTCAAACTTTTCTATAAGGAGGGAAACTTCTATCCGAAAAGAGGCATTTACAGACTGGCCATAGCTTCATCAGGTTAAGCACCTCAGCAATCCAGTAGGTGAAAAATCAGCATTGTCATTTCAGACAGAGGCCCTTCCTCCGGCGAGGTGGAAAGGGCAAGAAGGGAGAGGAGGTACCACCACCTGGAGGATCCCCTCCAACTCACTCATCATTCTGACTTGGAACTATATTGCTGCTCCTTCACTGTCGCTGGGTCAAAATCCTGGAACTCCCTCTGGGGGTGTACGACACCACATGGACTGCAGCGGTTCCAGAAGGTAGCTCACCACCACCTTCTCAAGGGCAATAAATGCTGGCCTAGCCAGTGATGCCCACATCCCCAAACTGATTTTTAAAATAATTCTGGTGGACACCCGGAATTTGCTGCCAAATGGACGACTCCAGAGTCCCACCATCTGCCTACAACTCAGCATCATCCTAATCCATTCAGGATTACAGGCATCTCTGAAACATACAATGTTCCTCGGACTGTTGTTTTCACCACATCCGGAGATCCACACTCAGTACATGCACTGCCACATGTACACATGCAACATCTCTCTCCGGCAGCACCATCTCATCTTAATGCAAAGCTGTCCTGGTCCACAGTTTCATTTCGTCCTTTGCTTCATCCGACACTTTACTTTTTCTCTTATTTTCAGGTGTTAAGGAACACAAGCTCCAACAACTCATGGCTAGCAATGCTTCCTCCAGATCTTTTTTCCACTGCACTTCCCTATGACTCCATCCCCTCTTCTAATCCCTACCTCTTGCCAAGTATTCACAATACCCTTTGACCTTCCCCTCTTTGACGCTGAATTATCCGTACTTAGCAAAGGACTCAACTTTATATCGTTACGTAGAAACATAGAAGATAGGAGCAGGAGGAGGCCACTTGGCCCTTTGAGCCTGCTCCGCCATTCATCATGATCATGGCTGATCGTCCAACTCAATAGCCTAATCCTGCTTTCTTCCCATAACCTTTGATCCCATTCGCCCCAAGTGCTATATCCAGCCGCCTCCTGAATACATTCAATGTTTTGGCATCAACCACCAGTTCATCTTCTTCTATGAACTACTTCCTGTGGTACTGAATTCCACAGGCTCACCACTCTTTGGGGGAAGAAATGTCTCCTCACCTCCGTCCTAAATGGTCTACCCTGAATCCTCAGATCGTGACCCCTGGTTCTAGACTCTCCCACCATCAGGAATATCCTCCCTGCATCTATCCTGTCCAGTCCTGTTATAATTTTATAAGTTTCTATGAGATCCCTCCTCATTCATCTGAACTCCAGCGAAAACAATCCTAACCTAGTCAATCTCTCTTCATACATCAGTCCTGCCATCCCCGGAATCAGCCTGGTAAACCTTCACTGCACTCCGGCCGCACCAAGGCCCTGTTTAATTGCAGCAACACATCTCTGCTCCTGTACTCGAAACCTCTCGCAATGAAGGCCAACAATTTGCCTTCTTTACTGCCTTCTGCACCTGCATGCTTACCTTCAGTGACTGGTGCACAAGGACACCCAGGTCCCACTGCACACTCCCCTCTCCCAATTTATAGCCATTCAGGTAGTAATCTGCCTTCTTGTTTTTGCTTCCAAAGTGAATAACCTCACATTTATCCAAATTATACTGCATCTGCCATTGATTTGCCCACTCACCCAACCTGTCCAGATCCTGCTGTAAGATCTCTGCATCCTCATCACAGTTCACCCTCCCACCCAACTTGGTATCATCTGCAAATTTTGAGATGTTACGTTTTGTTCCCTCATCCAAATCATTAATATATATTGTGAATAGCTGGGGTCCCAGCACCGATCCGTGTGGCACCCCATTAGTTGCTGCCTGCCAATTTGAAAAGCACCCATTAATTCCTATTCTTTGTTTAGTCTCTGCCAACCAGTTTTCTATCCATCTCAATACACTTCCCCCAACCGCATGTGCTTTAATCTTGCACGATAATCTCTTATGCGGGACTTTGTCAAATGCTTTCTGAAAGTCCAAATATACCACATCGACTGGCTCCCCCTTGTCAACTCTACTGGTTACATCTTCAAAGAATTCCAACAGATCTGTCAAGCATGATTTCCCCTTCATAAGTCCATGCTGATTCTGTCTGATCCTGCCACTGCTTTCCAAATGCTACGCTATTAAGTCCTATAAAGTGGATTAGAGTATTTTCCCCACTACCAATGTTAGGCTTACTGGTCTATAATTCCCTATTCTCTACCTCCCTGTTTGAATATTGGAGTGACATGAGCTACCCTCCAATCTGCAGGGACTGTTCCAGAGTCTATAGAATCCTGGAAGATGACCACCAATGCATCCACTATTTCTAGAGCCATTTCTTAAGTACTCTGGGATGTAGATTATCAGGCCCTGGGGATTTATTCGCCTTCAATCACATCAATTTTCCCAGCACCATTTCTCTACTAATATTGATCTCCCTCAGTTCTTCCCTCTCACTAAATCTTGCATTCTCGAGCATTTCTGGCATTTGATTTGTGTCCTGTTTTGTGAAGACAGAACCAAAGTATGTATTCAGTTGCTCAGCCATTCCTTTGTCCTCTATTATACATTCCCCCATTTCTGTCTGGAGGGGATCTACATTTGTCTTCACCAACTTCTTTCTCTTCACATATCTACAGAAACTCTTAGTGTCAGTCTTTATGTTCCCTGCAAGCTTTCTTTCGTACTGTATTTTCCCCTTCTTAACCAATCCCTTGATCCCTCTTTGCTGAATTCCAAACTGCTCCCAATTCTCAGACCTATTATTTTTCTTGGCCAATCTGTATGCTTCTTCCTTGGATCAGATACTGTCTCTAATTTTCTTTGTAAGCCATAGATTGGCCCTCTTACCCATTTTGCTTTTGTGCCAGACAGGAATAAACAGTTGCTGCAGTTCCCCCATGTGTTCCTTGAATGTTTGCCATTGCCTATCCACTGTCATCCCTTTAAGTAACTCTCCCCAATCTATCAAGGCCAACTCATGCCTAATATCTTCATAGTTTCCTTTATTAACATTCAGCATTCTAGTCTCTGAATCAACTGCTTCACTCTCCATCTTGAAAAAAAATTCTATCATGTTATGATCGCTCATCCCCAAGGGGTCTCGCACAGCTAGATTGGCAATGATTCCCTTCTCATTACACAGTACCCAGCCTAGGATGGCCTGCTCTGTAGTTGGTTTCTCCACATATTGGTCAAGAAAACCATCCCATATACACTCCAGGAATTCTTCCTCTACGGCATCGTGGCTAATTTGATATGCCCAATCTATGTGCAAGTTAAAATTACCCATCATCACCAATATTCCCTTACATCCTCATCTCAATGAGCTCAACAAGACATTTGCCTCTGTTCTCATTTCTTTGGCCAGGTGTTTTCACATCCACTCCCCAGCCAACAGGCCCTTTCACCCCACCTCCAGTATTCTCCCTGCACTTGCACCCCTCACTTTCTCCTCTTACTCACTCTTAATCTTTTCATTGAAAACTGTCGGCATGGCATCAGCCATCTTAATTTCTCACCCACTCTAACCTCTGAACTCTGTTCTCTCAGGTCTAACCCTAACATTGTTATCAAAGCTGCTGACAAAGGTGATGCTGTTGTTGTCTGCCATACTGACTTCTACCTTGCAGAGGCTGAGTACTGATACCACCGGGACAGGAGGAGTGCGCAGTTTATCTAGCCCTACTATTCCGCAAGTCACAACATTAGTGTAACTGGTTAATTCACTCAACCAAGTGGCCAATTATTTACCTTCACTACCATTAGGCCCAGAATAAAAGAAACTTTAACCAGGCTTCTTTCAGTAAATTCAGAATGACTGATTTATTATAAAACAACTTATAATTTAAAAACTAGTTGCAAGAACTGGTTAACACACAATTTGTAATCTAAAAGTATAACTATCTATCCCTTTTAAAATACCCCAGCACACACAAACAGATAAAGGACAAACAGACGGGTCTTTGCAAAGATGTCCACTTGAAGAAAAACTTTATTTGAAAAAGGATAAAGTTTGCAAGTTTTGATGCTGTTGATCTGGAGCTCCCCATATGAAGATAGATTGATAGCTCCAGTAGATGCGTGGATCGAATCTCTCCCCCCTTCTAATCTCACAAACCTGAACAGCCTGCTTGTACCTCCTTCCCAACATCCAAAAACAGGAGTGTCCCGGTAGACCCATCAGTTCAGCCTGATCCAGCCTCACTAAACTTATTCATTTTTATCTTGACTCTATTTTGTCTCCCTTTGTTCAGACATTTCCCATCTATACCATTACTCTTTTGACGGCCTCATTATTTCAACATTTTCTAGTTCCCTGGCCCTAACTGCCTCATGTTCACTACGGATGTCCAATCTCTCTACACCTCCATCCCCCACCAGGAAGATCTGAGAATTCTCCACTTCTTCCTTGAACAGAGGCCTGAACAATCCCTCTCAACCACTATTCTCCTCTGCTTGCCTGAACTTGATCTCTTATTGAACAATTTCTCCTTTCATTTATCTCTCCCCCTCCAAATAAAATTTGAGCACCTTAACTATGCCTGTCCTTTTTTTTGTGGAACATTCCTTATTCCAGTCCAGTTCAGGGCCCCTCCCCCAATTCCTTTTTGGGTACACTGATAACTATGTCGGTGCTGTTCCCTTCTCTCGCCTAGAACTGAGAAACTTTCGTCAACTTGGCTTCCAATTTTCACACTGTTCTCACCTTCACAAAATCCATCTCCAACGCTTCTCTTCCCTCCCTTGACTTCTCCACCACAATTTCTGGAGATAGGCTGTCTACTAATATTCATTACAAGCCCACAACTCCCACAGCCACAGTGATTCCATTCCCTTACTCGCTGCCTACTGCAAGAACTCCATTCCATTCTCCCAGTTTCTCCGCCATGGTTCTACCTTCCACAACAGCATTCCTGATATGTCTTCCTTTTCTCTCAACCAAGGATTTTCTGCCATTGTGGTTGACCAGGCTCTCAACTCTGTCTAACCCTAGGGACGGCACAGTGGCACAGTGGTCAGCACTGCTGCCTCACAGCACCAGGACCCGGATTCAATTCCCAGCTTGGGTCACTGTCTGTGCGGAGTCTGCACATTCTCCCTATGTCTGGGTGGGTTCCCTCCGGGTGATCCAGTTTCCTCCCAAAGATGTGCAGGTTAGATGGATTGGGCATGCTAAGTTGCCCCTTAGTGTCAGGGAGTTAGTAGGATAAATAAGTAGGGTTGTGGGGATAGGACCTGGGTGGGATTGTGGTCAGTGCAGACTCGATGGACCGAATGGCCTCCTTCTGCATTGTAAGGATTTTATGGATTATGTGTTCAAAACATTTGAGACACCTTGGCAGATAACATGAATAGGATGAGAATAGAGGGATATGGCCCCGAGAAGGGTGGGGGGGGGGGGGGGTTTAGATCAGATGGACAGCAAGGTCAAGGCAGGCTTGGAAGGCTGAAGGTCCTGTTCCTGTGCTATAATGTTCTTTGTCCATTCAGCCCTTTTGGTCTCAGTTATCTCAGACAGCCCAGCTCGGACTCCTGATGACTTCAAAGAAGCATCAGCACCTGGATATCCAGGTTGCATGTTTACTCCCAAAGAGGTCCAATGCAGGTCCAAGTAAGGCTGGACATCTTTCTGAATGATCTATCTCCTGGCCCATGTTTACAATTGCTTGTTTTCTATCCATGGCAATAAATATTAAACTCTCATGTTTAATTTGCATTAGTCTATCACTATGACTACGAGCATTGTTCATAGGACATGGGACTAACTTATACACCTATCCTACACCACAAGCCAATATTTACTCCCTCATTTTCTTCACGCTATCTCACCAAAGAAAAACATCATACTTTCCAGCCATATCGATCCATGATACCAGCCTAACCCTTTCAATACAATTGTATTGCACATCTGCAAGCTTCAAATGCATTTTGAATGCATTAAAGAGTGTCTGAAAAGATCCTAGTATAATGCTTCATTCAGTGGTCCCAACCTCCCAATGGGTGAAATTCTCCGTGGGCGGCACAGTGGCACGTGGGTGGCATGGTGGCACAGTGGTTAGCACTGCTGCCTCGCAGCATCAGAGACCCGGGTTCGATTCCCGGCTTGGGTCACTGTCTGTGGGGAGTCTGCACCTTCTCCCCGTGTCTGCGTGGGTTTCCTCCAGGTGCTCTGGTTTCCTCCCGCAGTCTGAAAGACGTTCTGGTGAGGTGCATTGACTCGAACAGGCGCCGGAATGTGGCAACTAGGGGAATTTCACAGTAACTTCATTGCAGTGTTAATGTAAGCCTTACTTGTGACTAATAAATAAAACTTTAAACTCTAACTTTAACTGAAATTCTCAATCCTATTAATCTGTGGCTCCTGGTTTCCACTTTCAGCCTCTCATCAACATGGCTCGCTGATCCTTGATCCTTGTAATTCCACTCACATGCTAAGGTCTATCAGTGCAGCCACAGAATGTACTCCAGCAGTATCACATTGCTAATCAATCCTATACCAATTGTAGATACTGTATGAGGGCAGTCAACAAATCAAAACTAATTGGAAATTACAGGGTAACAGGGATAAGAGATACCAGAAAGTTACAGACCAAGTGTCATGTATAAATAGAAGAATGAAATGTTTTGATAAGATCAGAAATAACACCAGATAACTCAAGAAATAAATGGTTTTGGTAGAGATTACTGGATCATATACATGTTAACACACACAGGGGACGCGATGACCTAGTGGTATTATCGCTCGACTATTAATCCAGAAACTCAGCAAATGTTCTGGGGACCTAGGTTTGCATCCCACCACGACAAATAGTGGATTTAAAAAAATCTGGAATTAAGAATCTACTGATGATCATAAAAACCATTATTGATTGTCGGGGAAAAACCCATCTCGTTCACTAATGCCCTTTAGGGAAAGAAATCTGCTGTCTTTACCTGGTCTGGCCTACATGTGACTCCAGAGCCACAGCAATGTGGTTGACTCTCAACTGTCTTCCAAGGGCAACGAGGAATGGTCAATAAATGCTGGCCAGCCAGCGACACCCATGTCCCACGAATGAATAAAAAACTCTTATCAAGGTGTTGCCAACTCTATCTGGCCTACAGGCCCAATCCTGGACCATATACATGGTAACACACACTATCAAGGAGTTGCCAACTCTATCTGGCCTCCAGGCCCAATCCTGGACCATATACATGGTAACACACACTATCAAGGAGCTGCCAACTCTATCTGGCCCAGAGGCCTAGTTCAATCCATCAGTCACTTTGTCAAATGAACAGCCAGCGGATTGTTCATTTCTCTGTGCCTGATGATACAGATTCACTAATACAATTTTCCATAGCGAGTCTGCAATAAGTGGAATGGCAGAGCAGGCTCGATGTATGGCCCACTCCTATTTCTTATGATGTTCTAATACTGGCTATGCTGTCAGGGAGAGGCAACCACCCCGGGCTACACTGAGGGGAAGGGTGATTCGATGGCAGGCAGCCACCTGCTGTTGCTCCTCACCTCCCCAATGGAATGTGTCATGTTCAGTGCTTAGTGCACCGAGGTTACATTCTGACTGCCAAGGTTAAACAAGTTGTGCTGATGACCCTGGAGACACCAGAGGCTCTCTCTCCAAGTCTATTCTGTTGCGAGTATCTCTTTTAGGTTTTGGCAGCCATCAAGTTACTTTTTGGTTCGAGCTCATCAGCCCCCCCCCACCCCTGCTCTTTCTAATCTGGTTATTGTCCAACATTATAGGCTGAAATTTTTCCATTGAAAAAAGGCTGTTCAGAAGCAGAATGCGAACATTTATGTAGGTGCCATGATATGTCTCCACTGAAAATTAATTCATTTTAGAAAATGTATTTCTGAGAGGGTTTTTTTGATATTTATGTCGCTCTTTAGAAAAAAATTAGACTTTACTCAATAAAAATGGTATGCCTTACCATGTGGTTTTGTAATTTTGGTATTTGATATATTGGTATACTGTTACATTTTGAATTACATTGCATTAATATTGTGATTTGCAACAGAGCTTTCTCTTCCAAAAGTCTGAGACCTTTGTTCTAAAGCATACATGTGGTTTTGATTACTGTGATTTATTCAGTCGCTAGACAGAGTTGGCAGGTTTACTTTGCGTGATTGATGCTTGCATTGTGTTGGCCTTTGTCAGACAATTGGAAGCACCTGCTTGAAAATGACTGAGGCGGTAACCGCTCCTTGCGTGACAGAAAAGTGAAGATCTTTACAGGCGAGTGGGTTAGCTGCACTGAAGGAAGGATAACCCCAAAGGATTTTTGTCTTGCATTTCTTGTGTTTGGTGAATCACAGCGATCTGCTTAACGTGGGCAAAAATCTCACCTCTGAGGGTTAAAACTCGGCTCGCTTTGTTGCCAAGAGAAAATAGGACGCTGCGAAAAAGGTGCCTTTCTCTGCCAATCCAAATGCTCATTTGTGCCTCTTTGGCAAGGGAGTGGGGGGGTGGGGTTGCTGCTGACAAGCGCTGATGAAGGGTCATCCTGGCTCTCTTTTCTCTTGATGTGGAGATGCCGGCATTGGACTGGGGTGAACACAGTAAGAGTTTTAACAACACCAGGTTAAAGTCCAACAGGTTTATTTGGTAGCAAATGCCATTAGCTTTCGGAGCGCTGCTCCTTCGTCAGATGGAGTGGATATCTGCTCTCAAACACGGCATACAGAGACACAAACTCAAGTTACAGAATACTGATTACAATGCTAATCTCTACAGCCAACCAGGTCTTAAAGATACAGACAATGTGAGTGGAGGGAGCATTAAGCACAGGTTAAAGTGATGTGTACTGTCTCCAGACAGGACAGCCAGCGAGATTCTGCAAGTCCAGGAGGCAAGCTGTGGGGGTTACTGATAGTGTGACATAAACCCAAGATCCCGGTTTAGGCCGTCCTCATGTGTGCGGAACTTGGCTATCAGTTTCTGCTCAGCGACTCTGCGCTGTCGTGTGTTGTGAAGGCCATCTACCAGGTACACGATACCTACTCTTGCAACTCGGCCAACATTGTCTACCTGATACGCTGCAGGAAAGGATGTCCCGAAGCATGGTACATTGGGGAGACCATGCAGACGCTACGACAACGGATGAATGAACACCGCTCGACAATCACCAGGCAAGACTGTTCTCTTCCTGTGGGGGAGCACTTCAGCGGTCACAGGCATTCAGCCTCTGATCTTCGGGTAAGGGTTCTCCAAGGTGGCCTTCACGACACACGACAGCGCAGAGTCGCTTCTCTTGGCAGTTTCTCTTGGCAGAATCAGGGGACATAGATTCAAGATAAGTGGCAGAAGGTGTAGAGGGGACATGAGGAAGAACCTTTTACGCAGAGGGTGGTGAGCGTCTGGAACTCGCTGCCCGAATTGGTGGTAGAGGCAGAGACCCGAAGCTCATTTAAAAAGGACCTGGATCTGCACCTTGAGTTTTGTAAGGTACAGGATTATTGGCTGGGTGCAGGAAAGTGGGATTAGAAAGGGCACCTGGGTATTCTCGGGCTGGCATGGACAAGATGGGCCGAATGACTACCTTCTGTGCTGTAAATTTTCTATGGTTCAAAAGTACTAAAGAAATCTACAGCAGACCTGATTTCCTAAAGGGTGTGAACCCAAAACATTCACTCTGATAATGCTGACTGACTCGTTTCCACCTATTTCAATTCAGATTTCCAACGCTTTATTTTTATATACATGATACCCCCAGTCACTGCAAATCCTGTAGGTTAGGTGACCTGTGATAGACCATTCCTTGCCGTATTTATTTTTCACTAGGGACTGTAATCAAAAACAGCAATCCTGAGATTAGATGGGAACAATGCATTAAAGAGTTGCCCTTCTTTCACACACATAGGTACCTTTTCAAAAATAACCAACACCATCAGATCATAGAATCATAGAAACCCTACAGTGCAGACAGAGGCCATTTGGCCCATCGAGTCTGCACCAACCACAATCCCACTCAGGCCCTACCCCCATATCCCTACATATTTACCTGCTAATCCCTCTAACCTATACATCTCAGGACACTAAGGGGTAAATTTTAGCATGGCCAATCAATCTAACCTTGGACTGTGGGAGGAAACTGGAGCACCCGGAGGAAACCCACGCAGACACAAGGAGAATGTGCAAACTCCACACAGACAGTGACCCAAGCCGGGAATCGAACCCAGGTCCTTGGAGCTGTGAAGCAGCAGTGCTAAGCACTGTGCTACCATGCTGCCCTTTTGTGCGAATTTGTGCGAACAAAGTCAGTTCGCATGTATCATGAAACTGCTATACATCATGGCTGAAAATAAATACTGCAATTCCCCAGCTACTTTTATTTAGGCGGCACAGTGGCACAGTGGTTAGCACTGCTGCTTCACAACTCCAGAGACCCGGGTTCGATTCCTGACTTGGGTCACTGTCTGTGCGGAGTCTGCTCATTCTCCCCGTGTCTGCGTGGGTTTCCTCTGGGTGCTCTGGTTTCTTCCCACAGTCCGAAAGCTGTGCTGGTTAGATGCATTGGCTATGCTAAATTCTCCCTCAGTGTATCCGAACAGGCGCCGGAGTGTGGCGACTTGGGGATTTTCACAATAACTTCAGTGCAGTGTTAAAGTAAGCCTTCTTGTGACACTAATAAATCAACTTTTAATACTTTATTTTTCATTTCAGGGTTGCTACAATTAATTACTGGGCAGAAATCATTCTGTAATGACTGGAGTGTCTTCAAATGAATCCCACAGATGGCGTAACAAAGCATTGTGTAATAGTAAATCTGTTGTTTTGTTTGCAGCAGTCAATCCCTCACATAATAATGGCTTGGCTACTTCACCGTCTCCCCAACATGGATCTGGATGTTGTTCCTTCTTTTAGCATATGATGAGTTTGTTTTCAAGAGGCAATGGGAAGGGTGTGGTCTGGGCTGAGGTAAGACCTCAGCACAAAGTAAGTCTTCCCCTGTGTTAAAGGAAATTGTCCTGCACATTTCTGATTAAACGTCTTCCATCTCACATAGTTTTGCCATGTGTAAGCGAGCTTACGTATATCTTCAGAAACAATTTAACTGCATTAGAATTGGAATACAAACATAAGTTTGATTCAATTCTGTGCCAGGAGCTTTTGAAGTAATTGGCAGTTATTCTGTTGCTGAGTAAATATTTTTGTTCCATCCAAGATGACGAAAATTGAACCAAATTAGTGGATGACATCAATTTAGACTGGGTCAACCGCACATTTAATAGCAGCATAGGTCCACATGAATTCACAACTGTTAGCTCATTGTATCCAAAGCTTACTGCCCCGTTGTCTTGCTCAATGTCATCACTTAGTAACAGTTTTAATAACCTCTTTTACTGACTCTAATACTTACTCATGTGATCAGAATTTATTTTCAAGAACTCCATTAAATCTCCTCTCAGTTTTCTCTTTTCCAATGCAAGTACTCACATTATTTTAAAACATCTCATAACTAACAGAACCACAGATGTTTATAGCGACCATTTGGCCCCTTCGTCAACAGTATTATTTAGTCATAGGGTGGCTATGGTAGTACAGTGATTAGCATCGCTGCCTCACAGGTCTTGGGACCCAGGTTCAATTCCGGCCTCGGGTCACTGTCTGTGTGAAGTTTGCACATTCTCCCAGTGTCAGCATGGGTTTCCTCCAGGTGCTCCAGTTTCCTCCCACACTCCAAAGGTTAGGTGGATTGGCCATGGTAAATTTCCCCTTAGTGTCTCAAGATGCCTCGGTTAGATGGATTGGCCATGGTAAATGTATGGGAGAGAGGGCCCGGATAAAATACTCTGTCAGAGAGTTGGTGCACACTCAATGGGCCAAATACATACATTCTAGGAAATTGAAAACTGACATGGCTCTTGAGGAATACAAAGATAGCAGGAAAGAGTCCCAAGGCTTTTTATGCGGGTATATGGAGGAAAAGGGTAGCTAAGGAAAGGGTAGGTCCACTCAAGGACATGATGTGGAGATGCCAGTGTTGGACTGGGGTGGGCACAGTAACCTGGTGTTGTGAGACAGGTTTATTTGGAATCACACGCTTTTGGAGAAGGAGCAACACTCCAAAAGCTCGTGATTCCAAATACACCTGGTGGACTTTAACCTGGTGGACTTTAGCCTGGTGTTATGAGACTTCTTACTGCACTCAAGGACAGTAGAGGAAATTTGTGGAGTCAGATGAGGTGAGTGAGGTCCCTAAGGAGTACTTTACATCAGTATTCACAAAGGAGAAGAATGCGGTGGATGGTGAGTGTAGAAAGGAGGATGTTGACATTCCGAGACATGTTGAGATAAAAAGGGAAGAGGTTTTGGAGCTTTTGAAAAACATTAAGGTGAACAAGTCCTCAGGGCCAGATAGTGTTCATACTAGAAAAATGAGAGAGGCGAGGGAAGAAATCGCTGAGGCCTTGGCCAAAGTTTTTGTATCCTCTTTAGCCACGGCTGAGGTACCAGAGGATTGGAGAGTAGCTAACATTGTTCCTCTGTTTAAGAAGGGCAGAAGAGACAATCTGGGAAATTACAGACCTGTGAGCCTCACATCAGTGGTGGGGAAATTATTGGAGAAGATTCTTAGGGACAGGATATATTCACATCTGGAAGAGAATAGGCTTATTAGTGATAGGCAGCATGGTTTTGTGAAGGAGAGGTCGTGTCTCACAAACTTGATTGAGGTCTTTGAGGAAGTGACAAGAAAAATTGACCAGGGCAGGGCAGTGGATGTTGTATACATGGACTTTAGTAAAGCCTTCGATAAGGTTCCTCATGGCAGAAGGTGAAATCATATGCGATCCGAGGTGAGCTGGTAAGATGGATACAAAACTGGCTTGGGCATAGAAAGCAGAGAGTAGCAGTGGAAGGGTACTTTTCTAACTGGAGGTCTATGATAAGCGGTGTTCCACAAGGATCAGTGCTGGGGCATCTGTTGTTTGTAATATACCTAAATGATTTGGAGGAAAATGTAGGTGGTCTGATTAGTAAATTTGCAGATGATTCAAAATTTGGAGGAGTAGCAGATAGTGAGGAGGATTGTCAGAGGATACAGCAGGATATAAATTGGCTGGAGACTTGGGCCAAAAGTTGGCAGATGGAATTTAACCCTGACAAATGTGAGGTGATGCGATTTGGTCAATTTTTCTTGTCACTTCCTCAAAGACCTCAATCAAGTTTGAGAGACATGGCCTCTCCTTCACAAAACCATGCTGCCTAGAGTAAATGGTAGAGCTCTTAGAAATATTAGCATACAGAGAGATCTAGGCAAGCAGATCCACAGTTCCCTGAAAGTGGCAACTCAGGTGGACAAGGTGGTCAAGAAGGTGTACGGCATGCTGACCATCAGTCAGGGCATTGAGTTGGAATTGGAAAATCACGTTGCAGTTGTTTAAACTTTGGTTCGACCGCATTTGGAGTATTGTGTACATCTGGTCACCACACTACCGGAAGAATGTTCATGCATTGGAAAGGATGCAGAAGAGATTTAGCAGGATGTTGCCTGGTTTGGAGGTTATGGACTATGAAGAAAGGTTGAACAAACTTGGATTGTTTTCATTGGAGAGTCAGAGGATGAGGGGGACATGATAGCGGTTTACAAGACAGGCGTGGATAGAGTGGATAGTCAGTGTCTTTTTCCCAGGGTCGAAGGGTCAATTGCTCGGAAGCATAGGTTGAAAGAGACAAGGAAGGTTTAAAAGAGATATAAGGGGCAAGTTTTTCACACAGTATGGCGAATGCCTGGAGGAGGTGGTAGTGGAAGCAGATTCTATAACAATGTTCAACAGGCATCTGGATAGGGAATAGAGGGATATGAACCACATAGAGGCAAGAAAATATTAGAATAAAGACGCATCTGTGTCGGCACAGACTTGGTGAGCCGAAGGGCCTGTTCCTGTGCTGTATTGTTCTTTGTTCTTTTGCACTTTAGGGATTCAATAATAATGCAGATGTGGTAATGTGGCCTCTTTAAAGGGGCAATACTTTGAGGACCACATGATTGGCTCAGTATCTGGCCTGGTCCAATCGGGAGCAAGGGCGTGCATCCTGGGACAGGGAGGAACCTCAGTTGGCGCCAGGAAGGATAAGAGAGTAAACCTGTGTATTAGTCCTGTCGGACCCTTATCCAATATATATATTCTATTAATAATAGATCGCTCATTGTGAAGCCACAACGAGTCGCCTCCAAGCAGCACTTGGGAGTGAGAAATTAACACCTGACACAAAGTTATGCAAACAGTGGTGCCCCAATGATTCTTTATTTGGTACGTATCTGCCAGTGTCATTCTCAGTATACCAACTGCAAATCTCCTGCTCTCAGACATCTGTCACCACTACTCTGTAACCGGATGCAATGTGAGTCGTTCTATCCCTTTGTTGTCTGCTTTGTGTCTATTACAGGATCTCACACTGCAGGATACTGCAGAAAGTAATCTGCATTTTGTTATTCTGCGGCACTCTCATTGAAGTTCCAATATAATGGGCAGTTTTTTGGGACAAGAACTGAAGCAGATGGGCATGAAAGTTTTATGCCACTGGCTGACGTGCCCCCCCCCACCCGGCCATTTTCCCAGTGGCTGGGGTAGGGGCAGAAGGGTTATCCACTCAGCAAGCAGCAGGTAGCCAATTGAAGTGAGTTAGAGACCTAATAAAGTCAAATGGAGTTTTCAAGTCAGCCAGCAGGCCTCATGCAGTGTGCAGACTGGCCTGGAAGTTGCCTCCTCGCTGCAGAATGTGGGGGCCAGGTCTCCAGGGTGACATTCTTGGGGAGGCGACGGTCTAGTGGTATTATCACGAGACAATTAATCAGCTAATGTTCTGGGAACCCGGGTTCGAATCCCGCCACAGCAGATGCTGAAATCTGAATTCCATTTAAAAAATCTGGAAATCAGAATCTACTGCTGACCATGAAACCATTGTCGATTGTCGGAAAACCCCATATGATTCACTAATGTCCTTTCGGGAAGGAAATCTGCCGTCCTTACCTGGTCTGGCCTACATGTGACTCCAGAGCCACAGCAATGTGGTTGACTCTCAACTGCCCGCTGAACAAGGGCAACTAGGGATGGGCAATAAATGCTCGCCAGCCAGTGATGTCCATGCCCCACGAATGAATAAAAAAAATAATGCCCAGTAGCTGTGACCTAATTCACATTCGCTAAGTTTGCTGAGAGGACACCTCAAAATGGAACTACCCTCTCTCTCCCTTACTTGCAACTGCTGAATGTGCTCTTTGGGCTTCTCCTGTTGAGAGCCTTTCCACCATCCTAAATTGGCCAATCATGGGCAAATCATTGCCAGGTGCCTGCTCCCAACACACTGCCGCAACGGGACTCTCATTCGATCCGGATATTGAGATCCTGACCGAAAGCACCAAATCCTGCCCAATACCTCTCAACTAACCTTTTATTTTAAGTATAGCATAATCAGCCTTTTAATTAGTTCATGCAGGAAAGAATGCAAGGCCGCGGTGAGTTTGGAACAAAAACTAACATGTCAAAGTGATTTGAACACAAGAGTAAAGATATCTTTACAGAATTACACAAGGCATGAGTGAGGTCACACCTGGAGAAATATCTGCAGTTTCAGTCAATTTATCTAAGAAAGGACACACTTGCTCGAGAGGAACAAGTGTTCACTAAACCAGTTCTTAGGATAAGGGGAAAGTCCTATGAGAAGGGGGGGAATAGACTAGGGCCGGATTTTGCACTCTCATTAGGCGCGAATGGTGATGGGAGCACAAAATACTGCGAGAGGTCCATATCATATTTTGCATTGGTAGGATTTCCCACTGCGATATCCCTCCCCCCCACTCCGGACGAAACAGGATTCCTGACGTTCAACATCGGGAACCCCATTAGAATAAATTTAAATCTTATTATTAGACCTCTCGGCCTGCTAATCCCTCCTGTTACAGTATCCATTCATGTCAATGTGAACCATGACTGTCAGGCAGACAGACTCGCCAGAGGAGCTGAGCTGAACTGAGTGTATTGCTTTGGTGGTGGTGGTGGGCTGGGGGGGGCAGGGGTGGGGGTGGGGGGGGCGGGGTCATGCCCAGGCAGTGCCAGGAGGATGTGATGATCTATTTCTACATTTTTTGCATCGGTGCAGACTTTAAAGATTATTAGTGTCACAAGTAAGTTTACATTAACACTGCAGTGCCTGTTTGGGTACACTGAGGGAGAATTTAACATGGCCAATGCACCTAGCCAGCACGTCTTTCGGACTGTGGGAGGAAACCGGAGCACCCGGAGGAAACCCACGCAGACGCTGGGAGAACATACAGACGCCGCACAGTGACCCAAATCGGGAATTGAACCTGGGTCCCTGGTGCTGTGAGGCAGTAGTGCTGACCACTGTGCTGCCGTGCTAAAGAGGGTGTCCTGATCTTTAAAGTTGCTGGCAGTGTCAGCTTAATCAGAGCCTTCCCCACAAGCGCGATGTCATGGAAACCATTCCCTCCAATTCTATTTTTCCCCAGTTTTGAGCAACATGGCAGAGAAAGCCATTGTTGCGGCTGGTGGATTCAATGCCACTTCAAGGGGAGGCAGTAGTGTAGTGGCATTGTCACTGGGCTAGTAATCCAGCGACCCATGGTAATGGGGACTGGGGACCAAGGTGAGAATCCCATCATGGCAGATGGTGAATTTTGAATTCAACAAAAATCTGGAATTAAAAGTCTAATGGCCACAAAACCATTGTCAATTGTCATAAAAACCCAACTGATTCACTGATGTCCTTTAGTGAAGGAAGTCTGCCGTCCTTACCCGGTCTGGCCTACATGTGACTCCAGATCCACAGCAACGTGATTGGCTCTTAAATGCCCTCAGGAATGGGCATTTAAGAGCCAATAAATGTGGGCCCAGCCAGCGACAGCCACATCCCATGAACGGATAAAAAACTTTTTCCTCCGACATTCTGCAGAAACATTGCATACTAGGCCTATATTTTCTGGAGTTTAGAAGAATGAGAGACGTTCTATTTGAAGCATGTAAAATTCTTAAGGGATTTGACAGGGCAGATACTGAGAAAATGTTTCCCCTGGCAGGGAAATCCAGTACACCGGGTAAGTCTCAGAAAATAGGTCTATTGAAATTCCTTCACACAAAAGATTGTGAATCTCTGAATTTCTCTGCACCACAGAGCTGTGGAGGCAAAAGTTGCCATGGCACCATATTGAAGAAGAGCAAGGGTGTTATCACCAAAGTGCTGGTATGCACATTGGCTGCCGATGGTCTTACCTTACTACAGCAGTGACTACACTTCCAAAGTACTTTGAACCATCCTCAAGTGATGAAAGGTGCTCTATCAATGCAGATCCTTCTCTCCTTTTTTTGGCACTGTTTTAACAAATGCTAGCAATGGAATAGAGCAAAACCTGGAAACGGTAAGCAAGCATGGTGAAGTCATCGATTGATATAAATACCTGTATCGTGCATAGAATAGGGAAGGTCAGCAAGGGAAAATCTGGCTGATTGAGGAAAACGCAGAAGTTGATGCAGGCAAGAAACGAAAGGTCTTTACCAAGGTGTTAGATGCTACCCAGTCCATGATGACAGAGGAGGAAACTCTTGTCACTAGAAGGTTCAAAGTAAATTGGTAAGGACAAGGTATTGGATAAGCTGTTGGTACTTAAAGTTGACAAGGCACAGGGACCAGATGAGATGTATCCAAGGATGTTGAAGGAAGTGCGAGTGTATATTGCAGTTGGTGTGGTCTACGATTTTCAAAAGGCATTCAGTACAGTGCCATGCAACAGACTGGAGAAAAGTCATAGCTCACAGAATAGAAGGGACACCAGCAACGTGGATACAAAATTGGCCGAGTAATAGGAAACAGTAACGGTCAATGAATATTTTTCGGGCTGGAGGAAGGTTTGTAGTGGAGTTCCCCAGGGTTTGATATTGGGACCCTTGCTTTTTCTGATATATATTAATAATCTTGGTGAACAGGGGAAAATTTCAAAGTTTGCAGATAATACAAAACTTGGAAGCAGTGTAAACTGTGAGAAGAAGAGTAGAACTTCAAAAGATTATAGACAAAGTTCATGGAGTGGGCAGATAGATAGGTGGCAGATGAAGTTCAATGCAGAGAAATGAGAGGTGATGCATTTTGGCTGGAAGAAAATAAGGAGTACAATTCTAAAGGGAGTGCAGGAACAGAGGAACCTAGGTGTATAAGTGCATAGATCATTGAAGGTGGCAAGACAGGTGAAGAAAGCAGTTAATAAAGCAAATAGCATCCTGGAGCTTATTAAGTTGGGACTAGTCTCCTTGGAGAGGAAAAAGCTAAGAGGTGATTTAATAGAAATGTTTGAAATCATGAGGAGGTTGGACAGAGTAGATGTGAAATTGTTCCCCCTCATGAAAGTAGCGAGAATGGGAGATCATAGATTTAAAGCAATTTGGAAAAGAAACAAATGTGACGTCTGGAATGTGGGTTTGGGTTGCACTGCCTGGAAGTGTGGTGGAGGCAGGTTCAATCGAGACCTGGGGAAAAAGACAGGAGAATGGCACTGATGGTTATTCGAGAGCCGGTGCGGAAGCAATGGGTTGAATGGCCTCCTTCTGCACCTTAACAATAGTGATCGAGGAGCAGAGACAAAGATAAAAATGGATGAGTTGGTAAATTAATCAAGAATTGAAATGTAAAGCAGGTACAATTTATATATATTTTAGTCATTTTACGGTATGTGGGCATCGCTGGCTAATGCAGAATTCATTGCCCATCTCTGGTTGCCCTTCAGAAAGTGGTGGTGAGCTGCTTTCTTGAACCACTGCAGTCTCCAAGGTGTAGGTACACCCACAGTGCTGTTAGGGAGGGAATTCCAGGATTTTGACCCAACGATAGTGAAGGAAGAGCGATATATTTCCAAGTCAGGATGGTCAGTGACTTGGAGGGGAACTTGCAGGTGGTTGTGTTCCCAGGTATCTGCTACCCTTGCCCTTCTAGATAGTAATGGTTGTGCATTTGGAAGGTGCTGTGGAAGGAATCTTGGTGAGTTCCTGCAGTGCATCTTGTAGATGGTATGCACAGTTGCCACTGTTCGTTGGTGGTGGAGCAATTGAATGTTTGTCGAAGGGGTAGCAATGCTTTGTTCGACATGGGCAGCACAGTAGCACAGTGGTTGGCAGTGCTGCCTCACAGCGCCAGGGATCCGGGTTCGATTCCCAGCTTGGGTCACTGTCTGTGTGGAGTCTGCACGTTCTCCCCGTGTCTGCGTGAGTTTCCTCCAGGTGCTCCAGTTTCCTCCCACATTCTGAAAGACGTGCGTGTTGGGTGCATTGACCTGAACAGGCGCCGGAGTGTGGCGACTAGGGGAACTTCACAGTAACTTCATTCAGTGTTAATGTAAGCCATACTTGTGACTAATAAATAAACTTTTTTTAAAAACGTTTTTTTCCTGCATGGTGTCAAGCTTCTTGAGTGTTGTTGGAGCTGCACCCATCCAGGCAAGTGGGGAGTATTCCATCACACTCCTGACTTGTACCTTGTAGATGGTGGACAGATGGGGAGTCAGGAAGTGAGATATCGCTGCAGGATTCCTAGCCTACAGTATTTATATAGCTGATCCAGTTCAGTTTCTGGTTCCAAGAACACAGCCGAAATTAGGATGAAAATTCCGATGGCATCATGAGAATAGCTAAATTACAAATTTGTCACCTTATATACCTGGTTGGATGAGTCCATCAGAGAGAGTTCCTCTCGTACAACTTTCTGAATAAGCACAAGTATGCAGGGTGTAACCAAATTGGCACCTATCTTTATTAAAATGGTCATTCACCGTCACAGTAATGGGAAGCAATGGGAAATAATCAGTGTTTACCCAAATTTCTACGCAGGGTACAGCCCTTTGGCAGATTGCTGCTTGTTTGAGAATGAGAAGCAGTCCAGAACATCTGTTGGTATTGTGCAGTTTATCCAAAGATACTGTTTTTGTATTTGGCAAAGTTGACCGAACAAAAGGGGAGAGAAAACGCAGAGCACTGTCATTTTCGTTAATACAAAGGAACATAAAATGCTCAATGTAAGCCTTTCCCCCACCCCTCCCCTCCCCACCCCCAGTTTTACACATCAGTAATCAAACTGAAAAAAAAATAGCTACAGTAGATTTTCTCAGCACAAGAAACATAATCAAAGGTACATAATCAAGTTGTCACAAAAAAAAAAGCTTTATCTGTTCCAACTAACCAAAGATCAGGGGGGAAAAAAAACTCTCTATACAGAGGTAGAGTCCAGTTCACAAAGGCTAAACAAGAATCACCAGTCTAAACTAGACTGAGCGAGATTCTACTGAGACCACTTTACATTTTAAGTAAGCATCGAACTGTATGTACATACATACAATAAATAGGTTATACAATCTTTGACAAGTTTAATAAACTTCACAAAAGTACACTTGTACTCAGATAATTACAGATTTTAATGTTCATCTCACTAAAAGTCACTCGCAGTAATGCTAACACGATGATCATTCTCCCTAAAATACTTGGAAAATTGTGTATCAAAAAATTAAACCATTGATTAAATCAGTAAGGGTGTAAAATATTAATCTGGACATAAAATCTTGTCAAAATAGATTGGAATTTTAAGTATTGATTTAACAATTAACACAACTAACTTTCTTTTTTTTTAAATCCTAATTTTGCTCCCCTTTTCTTCTGAAGACATTTGACTTTTCCCCAGGGGATGGTCCCACGGATGCCAGTGGTACACCAGCATCCTCGCTCCAACAGTGATTCTTTACACAAGACTGGGCAATGGAAGGCGAGTATCGCAGCCAGGGCCAATCCTGTCTTCAGTAGCGAACCACACAGTTTCCAGCAACGGAGACCGGAAAACAGTGGGCAGTCGGACACACCTGCATGTTTTGCATTCTATCCAGGGTGCTGAGGTCAACAGGAACGCCCAAGCTACCAACTCCGCCCCTGGTCCATACGGCCGAGTACCAAACTGCGCAGTGCATTTACCCTCTGAGCTACTTTGGAGCGTTGCAGTTGAATAATTTTCATGTCCTATCATTTTATGGGATTTCCTATAGTTGGTTCGCAGCAATTTGCTTCTGGTGAGCAAAATTGAGTCGATTATTTTTTTAAAAACTCGATGAATGCAATGCCCGAGTCACACTTGCCTTTGACAAACATGTTGGTGCTAATTTGCCCAGTGCTCAGATACTTTCCTTTATTTCCCTCAATAGGCCACATTGCATTTCCAATGGTTAATTTCAGCAAAAAGAAAACTAAGTAGGTGCTTGCCTATAAAAAGGAGCTAAGACTCTCCATTAACAAGTATGTGCAGTTTATCTGTGTTTCAGTTTCCATCAGAGTCCCACATGCAATCAGTCCAACACAAGATACAAAATTATGTTTTATGAACAGTCCAATTCTTAGACCAATTTTTGACTAAAAGCGTGGACTAATAACACAGAAGTAAGCTTGATTCGAGTGTGACAGTCAAAAGTGTAAGATAATAATAGGTAATGGTAAAGTCGCCATAGTCCCAGACAACCATTGGCCGCTCTCCCCTTTTGAGGGGGAAGAACTGACTGGTGGTGATTTTAACCGGAGGGTCACCACACCTCAGGCCAGGGGCAAGGTTGAGAGGGCAGGGCCTTCGTGAACAACCTCAGCCGGTACAGGAATATATAATAGTATGCTTCGTAAGGAATCATACAAAGCAAAATTCTGAAAACTTCCAGAAGAGGGCACTACTGAGGCCCATGAATAGCACACCAGGAACAGAAAAGTAACTTGACTACATCTAACCCCCTTCAGATTACATTGCTCCGAATAGCAGACACATGACAAAACCGGACTGCATGTGACGTAACACACTGTTGAGAAGCTTACAAAGGGCAAAAAGATCTATAAAATTAAGAATGAGAATGCCTTTCGATTTGTGTACAAAACTTTTACTATAATGACTGCATGTGCATGGTAATATAAGGTGAAAAGTCAAAGTTATACATTAGGAAATGACAGGTTATAAAATAAAACTTTTGAGTATATCGATAAAATGAATAGCAATACGAAAATAGAAGTGTCTACTCTAATGCGGATAAAGGTGGAATCTTGTGCTACTGAACAGCCTCTGGACCATACAGAGGACTGCGCCAAGAGCACAAAGGTGATAACGCACTGTGACAAAAAACATGGTGTCTTGTGGAATATACTGAGGGCATCTGACCAGGGAGTGCCCAGCAGGGTGTGTGTGAAAGACTGACACAAGACAAGTGCGCCAGGGTTGTGGGCATCTTGTGGTGGGTTATTCACGGGACTGAGAAAACACTTTGGGCTCTCTGGGGAGCTGACCGCCTTTGCGTTTGGGCACGGGCGCAAGCAACAGAACCTCGAGCACACCTCGAAATGGATTCCCGAAACACAGCAGCGGATTGTTGCTGACCATCGTGTGACATTTCAACACCAGTGGCTCTCACCTTGACACACCCGTGAAAGTTTTGTTCCTGCAGGCCGTTAATGTACCAGTCACACCTTTAGAATAAATTAAGTTAAAACATTGCCACTCCACAAATTGCTTCGGACGCGGGTTGAAAGCAAACCTCTTAACTTCTCCACATGCCTCTGCATCTTCCCTGCAAACAGGCCGGTTTCTTAAAATGACGCTCTTTCTCCTCAATTTTGCATCTCCACACCCCTTTTTTTTTTCATTAATTGTGTGGCCCCTGTGTTAAAACCCATTGTAAAGGGGGTTAGAGGCAGTGAAAATGCTAGGTATGACAGTCCTTCCTCACAAATTCATACTTTTTTTTTTCTCCAATGAGATTTTCCATTTTCCTGTGCTACACAAGATGGAGGCACTGTAAAGGCATCTTGCCAAAGTCTTTAAAAGTCTCTTTTTCTCCCCCCAGGCAAAAACTGGATGGATGACAGCAAATGTACTCAAGCAAAATTGCCCACTGTTAGGGAATGATGGCTGGGGACCATCTGATCACAGTCAGATTATCTGCACTGGCGGAGCGTTTCCGAGCAGATTTCCTCAAGTCTTTGTACTTGTCCTCACATAGTCGGGATAGTGCCTGCAAAATTCAAAGGCGACAAAGGTTAGAGGCTCAGCAAAGAATACGGAGCACAACTGAGCAAACAACTTTGAAATTTAGGGAGTGTGTCATGGGGTTTATTTTCCATTTATAGGTGATCTTTCACTGAAGGTTATTCAGTCAATCAGAACTACAGCTGACACTTGTATTAACAATTCTCATGTGTTTTGACCCTTCACACTTAAAATTGTCAGTTGGCAAAATATACTGCGTATTCTGCATATATGCCTGAATAACTAGGTGCATTGGACTTAAAGGAAATTGGTCACTGCAAACTTCTGGTTTACAAACTAGATGTGTAAAGAAGGGCCAATTCCAAGCTATTATTAGAGATAGCAGCTATAAAAAATTGCTACAAGCCTCATGAATATTATATTTAACAGTTTCAATAGATTCTGGACACATCTTTGAAGCATTTCAACAAATATCTTACGAAGGGATGTTTTAAGTTTATTTATTAGTGTCTCAAGTAGGCTTACATTAACACTGCAATGAAGTTTACTGTGAAAATCCCCTAGTCGCCACACTCTGGCGCCTGTTCGGGTACAGAGGGAGAATTTAGCATGGCCAATACACCTAACCAGCACCTCTTTCGGACTGTGGGAGGAAACCGGAGCACCCGGAGGAAAACCCACGCAGACACGGGGAGAATGTGCAGACTCCACACAGACAGTCACCCAATCCGGGAATCGAACCCGGGTCCCTGGTGCTGAGAGGCAGCAGTGCTAACCATTGTGCCACCGCGCCGCAAATAACAGCACTGTGGGTGTTCCTACAACACATGGACTGCAGTGATTCAAGAAGGCCGTTACCTTCTCGAGAGCAATTGGGGGACGGCAATCAATGGGAGTCTGATCAGCGATTCCCTACACCCCATCAACAAATTAAAAAACTTGCAGATGTGATTTTACTTAATGCATTCAGAGCTGGCTGTAGTTGAGCTCTATCCCGCACAGTGAATGCAAAAAGTTCCCCAATTGGTTGAAACTGCGTTCATCTCTCATGGGATCCCTATAGTGCAGAAAGAGACCATTCGGCCCGTGGGACCTGCACTAACAACACTCCCACCCAGGCCCTATCCCCATAACCCCACATATTTACCCTACTTTCTTTTGTCTCTTTTGTCAATTTTCTCTCCGCTTGTTTCCTGAAGATAAGGAAACTCCCAACAGTACCTCATCTAAGCAGCCATTATTCACATCCAAGTCTCGGGAGCGAGTGGCGACTATTCAACCACAGAGGCAATCACAGCCACTTGTATTAACAATTCTCGTGTCTTTTGACCCTTCACACTTAAAATTGTCAGTTGGCAAAATATACTGCATATTCTGCATATATGCCTGAATAACTAGGTGCATTGGACTTAAAGGAAATTGGTCACTGCCAGAATCACAGCCATGCTCAGATACAGCTCTCACCAAAATTCACACATGCACTTTCCAGAAACATTAACTGCGTCACAATCAAGCTCGATTTTCCCCCTCCCTCGTACAAGGAAACAAAGTTTCACCTCAGCAAAAACTGGTATATTAAACTGGGACCTGCTGACTCATTATACACCATCTTTACAAACTTAGCCATTTCAGAAGCTCCTGGATTCAGGCTGTTGCATCATAATAATCTGAAGAACAAAACAGTGCATAATTTACCACTGTTAAATCTATCGTCGATGAACAACACAGGGCTGCTTCTAGTAAGGAATAAACTTTCCTTTATATAGTATAGAAATTATTGCATAAAGGTCTTAAAGAGATGGTAGAATTAGGTAAATTAATTAAGGAATTTCCTATATGGTCACAAGATGTCTTCAAACAATTCAGCCTCTTGCCTTGTCCTGGTAATATTTTGTAAGCCTTGGTTCCCTTACTCTGAACAGAGAACAACGATTCACCCCTTCCGATCTTGCGCATTCACTGGGAGCGTTAGTCCAAACACCCTTCAGCACAGCTCTGTGGAAGCACAACCAGCAAAAGGGACACACCAAACCAAAGCATCATTCATAGAATCCCTACAGTGCAGAAGGAGGCCATTTGGCCCATTGAGTCTGCACTGACCACAATCCCACGCAGGCCCTATCCCTCTAACCACACGTATTTACCCTGCTAATACCCCTGACACTAAGGTGCAATTTAGCATGGCCAATCTACTTAACCACACATCTTTGGAGTGTGAGGGGAAACCGGAGCACCCGGAGGAAACCCACGCAGATACGGGGAGAATGTGCTGACTCCACACAGACAGTGACCCAATCCAGGAATCGAACCCGGGTCCCCTGGCGCTGTGAGGCAGCAGTGCTAACTACCGTGCCACCCTTCAGCTAAATGTGTGCCATAACATGGAGGCGGTTCTTGTGCTTGGAGGCAACATTTAGAAAGCCTTGACCCTGGTGTACAGGGAGACGAGCTGTATCCACGACAGACAGATGACTGGGATGGAAATAAGCACCTGTTTAGGTCAAGCAAGGCAAGCTCAGACAACGACAATTATTTTTACCTGACCCTGGGACAGGGCACCGAGTTCAAATTATCTGGCGTCAGCAGATACCACAAAGGAAATAACCCAAACACCTCCCCCATGGCAGTACATTCAGCTTGTGTGTGACCGTTAAAAAAAAGCCTGTCGTGAATACCTGCATCATTACTCATTTATCTTTTCAACTACATTGGAGAAAAGTGATTGCTTTGCTCCCTCAGAGATACATGTGCTTTGTTAAATGGTTACTTCTGGCTGCTGATCCATCTTTGCTGTAATAGGCAATAATAGGATCACCAGTAATCTCAGATAAAACCGAAAGTAGCTGCGCCTAAATCAATCCGAGCTACTTAAGAAGCTTTCAAATGGAAGTCATTTTCCAGGGCTCATTGATAAAGATGCAAAAAGGGCACTCGACATCCATTACACCTATAATTCAACAGAATCTCATAGAAATAGGAAAACATCTCACTTATCATAATTCACTGTTATGAACAGATTATGGGTAATGTATGCTTTCAATTACAGAATCAAAACTGCCCTGATTCTGCAATTGAGTGCAGACGGAAACCATCGTCTTATCAACAAATCAACGCAGAATGAATAAAATCCAGCGCCGCTTCAGAAAGAAAGGAATCTCCCAATCAAGCCTGGCTTTTATGGACGATCATGAGTGTCAAAAATATTTAAGTGTTAGGTTGATTGGCCGTGCTAAATTGACCCTAGTGTCAGGGGGATTAGAAGAGTAAATGTGTGGGGTTACGGGAATAGGGCCTGGGCGGGATTGTGGTCGGTACAGACTCGATGGGCCGAATGGCCTCCTTCTATACTGTAAGGATTCTATGATTTTATGATATACATACACACACACATATATATATATATGTACATATATATACACACACATTTATATATGTACACATATATATACACACACACATATATATACACATATATACACAGACACACATATATATATATATATATGTGTGTGTATATGTAGGTATATATTGACTAAACATCAAGTGAATAAATGTTTAAAATTAGATTTCAAAGTGATATTGGGCCACATTCAGCACACCCTCCAATATAGCTGCACCTGTCTTTTCAATTAATGTTGCAGAGTTAACCACAATGCGGTTTCTAACCATTCGGCCGCATTTGGAATATTCGGCCGCATTTGGAATACTGCGTCCAGTTCTGGTCGCCACACTACCAGAAGGACGTGGAGTCTTTGGAGAGAGTACAGAGGAGGTTTACCAGGATGTTGCCTGGTATGGAGGGGCTTGGTTATGAGGAGAGATTGGGGAAACTGGGGTTGTTCTCCTTGGAAAGACGGAGGATGAGGGGAGACTTAATAGAGGTGTATAAAATTATGAAAGGCATAGATAGGGTGAACGGTGGGAAGCTTTTCGCTGGGTCGGTGCTGACGTTCACGAGGGGTCATAGGTTCAAGGTGAAGGGGGGGAGGTTTAACACAGATATCAGAAGGACATATTTTACACAGAGGGTCGTGGGGGCCTGGAATGTGTTGCCGGGCAAGGTGGTGGAGGCGGACACACTGGGAACGTTTAAGACTTATCTAGACAGCTATATGAACGGAGTAGGAATGGAGGGATACAAAAGAATGGTCTAGTTTGGACCAGGGAGCGGCGCGGGCTAATTGTTCTTTGTTTCTCGTTTCAAGGCTTCATTCTATGATCATCTTGCTGGTGCCAGTACAGAGCGAGACTGCGGATAGTTGGGAACCTGTCTCGGGGGCAGGGAATTCAGATGGTGTTCGTAAAGCAGAAGTGGAAATGAATAGGGTTGGGAAGCATTTTCTGATCAGGGCCAGTGTGATCTCCTGGACTCGTTTCGATCGCCACAGGGGGTCGGAGAGGAATTTCCCAGATTTTTTTTTTCCCCATATTGGCCCTGGGGTTTTCACTCTGGGTTTTCGCCTCTCCCTGGAGATCACATGGTCTGGAATGGGGGGGTGGGGGTGAGTTAATAGGTTGTGATGAACAAAGCATCGTAGCTGTGAGGGACAGCTCGGTGGATAGGATATTAGGATGTAGATAGGCTGGAAAATTGGGCGGGGATCCTGGATTCAGGATCCAATCCTGGGGAGCGGCGCGGGCTTGGAGGGCCGAAGGGCCTGTTCCTGTGCTGTATTGTTCTTTGTTCTTTGTTCATATGGTATAACAAACAATACGCTAACCCTAAGACAGGTGAAACTGGATTGATTCTTGGCCAGAGCTAACAAACTGAGAATAACGTGAGCTGCCAGAGAAAGTGGTTGAGGCAGGTACAATAGCAACATTTAAAACGCATTTGGATAAGTGCATGGATGGGAACGGATGAGAGAGATATGGGCCAAATACAGGCAGTAGCGACTTGCTGGGAGGGCACCGCGGTCGGCATGGACCGGTTGGGCTGAAGGGCCTGTTTCTGTGCTGGATTGCTTTATGGCTCGATAACGTAGACAGAGAATGATAGGTGACTGGACCTTTGCGATAAAATTGAGGGGCACTTAAACTATCTTTCAACTTAACAGCACAACCGAAGCAGTTAAAAGTTATCAGGTTCTCAAGGTTGCATTACAGGTTGAGTAAGTCCTTTAGGCACCTGCTTCCTTTTTTAAACTCTCTCCCAATTTTTCCACACCCAAAGCTTAGCTGAATGATATGCATTCTGTTTCTGTCACCATGCTTTGTCTTAATTCTGTGCGACATGATCAACTTGTCTCTGGATAGTTCTCACAGATGTGGAGATGCTGGCGTTCCACTCCATCTGACGAAGGAGCAGCGCTCCGAAAGCTAATGGTATTTGCTACCAAATAAACCTGTTGGACTTTAACCTGTTGTTAAAACTCTTACTGTAGTTCTCACTGAGACATAGTTCCATATAGGCCAGTAACCCTGCCGACAGAATGACCTCTCGTCTTGTGTGATTCGCGCGAGTGCTTACTGAAAGCCTATTCCCAAAAACAACAGCCTGTCCTCACCTGTGATCCGCACATGCCAGTGTTCATGTAGGGATGAAAAAGAAAGTGAATCAAAGCCAGAATCTTGTGCTCTCACTGACGGTGAGCTGGGTGGTGGTGCCAGAAGCCGCAGAATTAAACCCATGTTTGGCCTTGCTGCTCCACTGCCAATTGAGCAATCGAGACCCATGGGTGGCCAGTTAAGGGCCTCATCCCACCGACACTGGTATTACTCTAGCTACAGGCAGGCCTGTTGCCATGCAGCGTAGTGGAGAGTGAAAACCATGCTGGTCACCTCCTGGGGGTGAGGGACGTCCCTTGATCCAAGGCACTCGATGCCTGAACAAGGGACTGGATGTTAAGAGGCCCACTGAAAGCCAACCCCTGCCATTGCTGCTTCTCCCCCCCCTCCTCTCCCCATGACTTCCGCCCCCTGCCACATTACTCCCAGTGACCTGACTACACTGCCAGTCCCTCCAGCAGCAGCCAAGGCCTATCCAGCAATGCTGCTGAGCACAAGAGCTGCTGGCAGCTCTTGATTAGTGAGACATCCACCCCTGGGTTTTGCCACTGCCTGATAGGTGGGCCTTCCTGGAAAGAGGCAGCACCGGCCTCTCGCTGGCTATTTAGCTGGCGGGTGAGACTTTCAATGCCTCAATAAGACACTGTCCCATCAGTGGAAACCTCAACAGATTTCTTCTTTCTCCAAGATCAGAATCATCGTTATATATTTTAAAGGGTTGCAGGTTGCTTTAAAGCTGATCATATGATTTGATGGTGATGTCATTCGGGTACTTGCACAGGCTGCTGTTTTACATTCAGTTTGTACTCTATGCAGTAAGAAGAACAGCTCTTCAATAAATCTATCGTTGTTATTTTGAATCCAAGTGTGCAAACCATGCTCTTTTTTTGTTAAAACCCACAACCCCTAACATAGTTAGGGCATTACAGTAGCCAATAGTAAAACACCTCCAGGCACTCTTGAGTGGCACAGGCTCAAGGTGAATAACCTATTAGGTTTCTTGTTGAGATCAATGATATCAGGACAGATAAGAGGTTTATTCAGAGACCTTTCTTATCCTTGTGGCTTATTAACAAGCGTGCTCACATTACTCTTCTCAGGATTATACAATATTGTGACACAAGTATGCTGTAGGAAAGCAATATCCTCACAGGGCCTGGTCTACAAACAAACTTCATTCTTGGCAACACTGTTTAATAACAAAAGGATAACGCAATACCAAGTCACACGGCCCGCTGGTGAATCACAATGATATTCTCTCACCTCAAGCTTCTGTGCCCTTTCCCTGCTGAGCGGCTCCAGTGGGAAGCTTAGGTTGTTGGCTTCTGCTAGGGAACGAAGGTCAAAGTAATACTTGGCGTAAACACTGGAGGGCACATTGATGTTGAACTGCAGCAGTTCCAGAAACTGGCGCTCGAGCTCATTCCTGCAGGAGGGAGAGTGAAGACCAAAAGGAACCCCATTGTGAGCACAGACACACACAGCTTGTTTGACAAACCAGATAACAGCAAGTTGGGGGAGACGATGGCCTGGTGGCATTATCGCGAGATTATTAATCCAGAAACTCAGCTAATGTTCTGGGGACCCGGGCTCAAATCCCGCCACGACAGAACTTGAATTCAATAAAAAATAATGTCTGGAATTATGAATCTACTGATGACCATGAAACCATTGCCAATTGTTGGAAAAAACAATCTGGTTCACTTTAGGGAAGGAAATCTGCCATCATTACCTGGTCTGGCCTACATGTGACTCCAGACCCACAGCAATGTGATTGATCCTCAACTGCCCTCGGGCAACTAGGATGGGCAATAAATGCTGGGCCAACCAGCGATGTCCACGTCCCAGGAATGAAGAAACCTTTACAAGATACCAGTTCAACCACAGTGGTAGAAGAATGCCCAATTTCAAAAGGGGGCAACAATTTATACTGCATGAGAAAACTGTGTCGATTGGTTGGCAAGGTGATTTTAATTGGTTACCATGGAACTATTGTCTCTCGTGTCTATATTTACATCTCTCCTAATATGTGGTGCTCAGAATTGTTCAGTTCATTTATTAGTGTTACAAGTAGGCTTACATTAACAGTGCAATGAAGTTACTGTGAAAATCCCCTAGTTGCCACACTCTGGCGCCTGTTTGGGTACACTGAGGGAGAAGTTAGCATGGCCCAGCCAGCACATCTTTTGGATTGTGGGAGGAAACCAGAGCACCCGGAGTAAACCCACGCAGACACGGGGAGAACATGCAGAGTCCACACCGACAGTGACCCGAGGCTGGAATTGAACCTGGGTCCCTGGCGCTGTGAGGTGGCAGTGCCACCATGCCACCCAAAATTGGATACTGAGTGAAGAAATTCCTCTTCATCGCGGCCTTAAATGTGCCCTTTCCCTGCTGAGTGAAGTTCTTGGAGGGCACTGAACAGATATACTAGAATGGTTTCAGGGATGAGGGGTTACAGTTATGCTGAGAGACTTGGAGAATGCATGCAAAAAGAACATGTCCAAAATTGAGGAGACTGGGCAAGTAGTCTCTAGAGTCGAGAAGAATGAGAAGTGATATCATTGAAGCATACATAACTCTTACAGGGTTCGACAGGGTAGTTGCAGGAAGGACATTTCCCCTGGTTTGGGGCAGTGTAGAATCAGAGGACAAGAATCAGAATAAGGAGAAGGCCATTTAGGACTGTGATGAGGAGGAATTTCTTCAATCAGAGAGTGGTGGATCTTTGGAACTCTCTACCCTAGAGAGCTGCGAAGGCTCAGCCATCAAGTATGTTCACTACAGTGATCGATTAAAGACATCAAGGGATATGGAACAATGTCTGGAATTCGCTGCTTGAGTAGGTGGTGGAGGCAAAGACCCTAAAATTTAAAGATAGAGTGGGTGCAGGAAGGTGGGATTAGAAAGGGCACCTGGTGTCCTCAGACTGGCATGGACAAGATGGGCTGAATGGCCTCCTTCAGTGCTGTAACTTTTCTATGGTTCTAAAGCAGGACACAGGCATCGAGGAAAGTCAGCTATGGTCTGGTTGAATGGCGGAATTGGCTCAAGGGGCCGAATAGCCACCACCTGCTCATATTTCCTGTGCTCTTAAAGGAGAGGACATTATGGTTAGTTAGATTTATCCTCTGTGGCCGAGTGCACAAGACACGAAGGCAGTGTTGCTGCCCTGGTGTTAGCGTTAAGGACATCGACTGGAGGGTGAGGGGAAGGATTCAGTTGTCATGGTGCACGTGGGCACAAATGACATAAGTAGGACAAGGAAAGAGGGGAATATGAGCAGCTAGGGACTAAGTTAAAAAAAACAGAACCAGAAAGGTATTAATCTCTGGATTATTACCTGAGCCATGAACAAAATGGCATGGGATAAATAAGATTAGAGAGTTGAATGCATGGCTAGAAGATTGGTGTGGAAGAAATGTGTTTTGATTCATGGGGGATTGGCACCATACTGGGGAACAGAGGGAGGTGTACTGCTCAGACCGCCTTCATCTTAACTACGCTGGGGCCAGTGTACTGACAAATGGTGTAACTAGGGCCGTAGAGAGGGCTTTAAACAAAATAGTGAGAGGAAGGCTCACATGAGTAGAGATTGGGAAAGTTAAAGAGAAAGGAAGAGGCAGTAGAGCGGTGTATTAATGCAGGTGATGATAACCAGAGTCTGACCAGAAGGATCAGAGTGTACAAACAAAAGAGTGCATCAGGAGGCAAAGTCGAAGAAGGGAAAAATGGAAAAGGTTGGCAAGGATTCCTGGTTATGAACCAGGATCCCTGCTGGAAAACATGCACATGTTATTACCAGGTGAAGACAAGAATCAGGCTCAGTTACGATGGCCCTATCTACCAACATAAGGGCAAGGGCTGTGGCAACCATTGCTGGCGTGACAATAAACAACACCTGAAGAGAGGGAACTAGTAAGGATTGTTTGGTGGTCAGCAAGTAAATGGGAATCAAACCAATAGACCAAGGGTCACCAGAATATTCAGGTCTCATAAACTGAGACCGTATGAGATTAAGAGGGCAAACTTGGTGTAAAGAGGGTTGAAAGGAGGTAATTATGAGACAGTCCAAATGTTAAATTCTGTGGTACAACGAGAGCTTCTTGAGATTGGAAAATTAGGAAAAGCATTGCAGTGCTCGACAATCACCACTGAATGGATTTAACTAAAGAAACTCACATGTCTTCCACTGTGATATCTTTGAGGATCTGGCAGTAATCCACATTCCAAACAGCTTGATCGTCCCAAACCTTCGATGCCAGCAGGATAGCCCCCAACACAATCCGTTTCCAGTTGCTAGGGCAGATGTCGATCTCTGCGTACGTTAACAATCTCTCAAGGTACACCTGAAAGCAGTTCATTAAAAAAGGTGAACACGGCAGAATTTCACCCCCAGTTTATCACTTGCTTCTTTCGTCCATTTCCAACCCAAGGATCAAGGTTTGGTTTCTTGGTTATTATGATTTATTGGGGGGGGGGGGGGGGAAGAATCCTCAAAATTTACTCCGCCGACTTGCATTTATATGGTGTCCTTGATGTAATTAATGGGGCTGAAATTCCTCAGCTTCACTGCTGGACATGCAGCTTCCCCCAGCCCAGCCCCAAACAAGCAGGAACGTCACTAACACTGGGTAACAACTGGATTTTTGGACCCCACCTGCGGTAGGAACAGCGACATACAGGGCCCAAAAATGCCAGCTGGTGTGCTGGTTTTCCAACCCTGTTACCGGTACCTATTTTTGGCGGAGGCGTAATTGGAGCTGGCAGGATGACCCACCACCCCGGGCTGCATGTTATCAATTAGGCTCGTTATGAACCTCAATTAAAGGTGACTGAGTGGGATTCAGTTCTCTGCAACAACAGGGAGGAGAGACCAGTTCAGGTGCCGGGAGGTAGGCATCCAAGAGCAGGCCAGTGGGTTCATTGCTCCAGGCAGGGCTGGGAGGCCCTCCCTGGGTTTGACTAGCAGCCACTTGCTAGTCCCTCCATCCCCACCCTACAGCAGCGGCCTGGCGACAGGAGTCACTTTTTTAAAAGTACATTTTTCTGTTCTTCAGATTCCGAGTATTTCCATTTTGACTCTTGACTTTAAACAATGCCAAGATCCAGTTAAACAGTGTTAATAATGATAAGAAAACATTAATGCCAATTGTATCTGAAACTACACTAAAATTCCATGGCATTACTTTGGGGAAGAGTTCTCCCCAGTTCTGGCCAATATTTATCCCTTCACCAGTGTTAACGAAAGGGAATATTAGAACATGACCTCTGCCAAAACAGCCTGCACCAATGATGGGGTTGGGAACCAGCGCACCGGCCAGCACCGACATTTTTGGGAGTTCACTTGACTGGCTGTAAAGTGCTTTAGGATATCCTAAAAGTGCAATATAAGTACAAGTTTTTATGTGCATGATCTATTGAAAAATCCTATGGTGTTGTGAGGGAAACTTGTTTTGTTCGGACTTTTCATCCATTGACTCTATCTACACTTCCCGCTGCCTTGGAAAAGCAGCCAGCATAATCAAGGACCCCACACACCCCGGACTTTCTCTCTTCCGCCTTCTTCCGTCGGGGAAAAGATACAAAAGTCTGAGGCCACGTACCAACCAACTCAAAAACAGCTTCTTCCCTGCTGCCAGCAGACTATAATGGACCTACTTCACATTAAGTTGATCTTTCTCTACACCCTAGCTATGACTGTCACACTACATTTTGCACCCTCTCCTTTCCTTCTCTATGAACAGTATGCTTGGTCTGGATGGTGCGCAGGAAATACCACTTTTCACTGTATGTTAATATATGTGACAGGAATAAATCAAATCAAATTTGCAATGTGACAAGCAATTAGTAACCATGAAAAGTTCCATTAAGTAACCGCCCCGCTTGCTTTTTTCCAAAGAAATCAGCTCAAAGATAATCTGTATTGCCCGTTTTTGCATCTTCTAAAGCACGCACAGTTTCCGTGGTATGCTTATGCTCAGGACTATGCCCGCACCCCATACAGGAAATACCCAGCACCTTATTTAAAAACACAAACTCTATCAGAAGCACTCTATCAGAAGCACAGTACCTGCATCTCATTTCTCTTTCATATCACAGCTTTATGATTAAATATCAGAAAACGCCCTGCTACATTTTCTGATGACACTAACACATTGCAGGCAATCTTTTCCCAGGAATTACTTCCTGACCAGTACAATGTATTAATGAGAGCAGGAAAGTTACAAGTTTGCATTACCATCACTGCACTTTGCCCATCAGAATACCAGATTGGAAATTTGGATCCTTGTCTCCCATGATTTATTAGTCAAGTACAGCAACAAGGGTAGCGAGGTGGGACAGAGGTTAGCCAGGGGTCCAGGTTCGATTCCCAGCTTGGGTCACTGTCTGCGTGGAGTCTGCACGTTCTCCCCGTGTCTGTGTGGGTTTCCTCCGGGTGCTCTGGTTTCCTCCCACAGTCCGAAAGCTGTGCTGGTTAGGTGCATCGGCCATGCTAAATTCTCCCTCAGTGTACCCAAACAGGCATTGGAGTCTGGTGACTAGGGGATTTTCGTAATAACTTCATTGCAGTGTTAATGTAAGCCGACTTGTGACACTAATAAATAAACTATAAACAATGTTCTCTGGGAGTGGATATTCGGAACTCAAACGCCACACTCCCCCTCCCCGCCACCAAACCCCATTTTCCCCATCCTTTTGGATGGAAAATTTTGTGAAACAGTATCCAGCTTCTCCAAGCCAGGCACATCAGTTCATATAGATATCCCTAATATGTTTAATTTTTCAATTCTGAGATCCCTTCTTACCTTAGTAAAATCTTTGTCTCCTGTCAGCTGTCTCTTTGCATTGAATAACCAACAGCTGAATCCAGTCAGCGCAATACACTCAGAGCATAAGTTGCTTATAACTGGCTGGGTCTGTGCATGGGTTCACTGTCTATTGTAAGTAACCACCTGATTCAACTCTTGAGGCACACATAACATTGAAGCTTCAGATTGAGGACGAGGATCAGCTTATTGTTTTAGCTGCAGCGTACAGGCAGCATCTCTGAAAGCACATCTGCACACCGCACAGGAATCAGAGCTGGTATTCTGACCAATTCCAGTGCTCAGGTTTATATTTTCATTATAAAAGTAACACGGTTGGGTTTTAAGGCTGTCTGACAGGATGGTCAACTATAGCTCTAGCAGGCCCGAGCAGAGCTGGGCTCAGCTCCTGCACAATTACCTGGGTTGTCACCAACATCATTCACCATCAGGGGGAGCAGTTGCGCAACAGCTCCTGGATTAAGCCAGTACAACTCATGGAATCCCTGCAGTGCAGGTGGTGGTCATTCGGCCCATCGAGCCTGCACCAAGGCCCTAACCCCGTAACCTCACATATTTACCCTGCTAATCCCCTGACACTAAGGGTCAATTTGGCATGGGCAATCAACCTACTCCCTGACTTCATAGAATCCCGATGTGCAGAAGGAGGCCATTTTGCCCATCGAGTCTGCACCGACCACAATTCCACCCAGGTTCATTCCCCATAACCCCACATGCTTACCCTGCTAGTCGCCCAGACACCAGGGGTCAATTTAGCATGTTTAATCAACCAAATCTGCACATCCTTGGAGTGTGGGAGGAAACCGGAGCACCTGGAGGAAACCACACAGACAGAAACCCAAGGCTGGAATCGAACCCGGGTCCCTGGCGTGTGGGGCAGCAGTGCTAACCTTTGTGCCACCACACGCCCAATGACTATATGATCCAGAATTCCAATGCAGCTCCCAGTTGATCAATCAGGTTAAATGCCCAATGAAGACAGTATTACGTCCACTGTAATCAATCATTTTATAATTGAAGTCTATAGGCAGAATTTTCCCTATTTTTTGACAGAGTGGCACAGCGGATGGGGAAAACAGCATTAAAGCCGCCAGCCCCAACGGTGGCTCTTTTTATCATTCAACTCATAGCCGGAATCAAGGGGGCGGGTCCCACAGCGCCACGCTGGCGGGGAGCTGGCCCTGCAAGCTCCGATACCAAAAAATAAAGAGACACCCCCGCACCCTCTTGCATTGTACCCGGGCATGACCCCGCCGAGCGATACACTCACCCAAACTCCTCTGGCGGGTTCTGCTCACTAGGTGCACGCCATGGGAAGACTTATCATGATTCATGCCGGTCTGAGTGGATTGTCTAATGGCGGGGGGGGGAATTATCAGGAGCAGAGGCCTGATAATCATATATTACTGCATTCAAATGGGCTTCCCAACTACGAATATTGGGATTCTCGCTACATCGTTGGCGGGGGCAGGGACAATCGCAATGGGAAACCCCGCCAGCGTAAATCACATTTGGAGCCTCCTGTGGGATTTTACGCTCCCGCTGCCGATTCCACTCGCAGAAAACGGGAGGAGAAAATCTCTCCCCTGTCATGTATTTAGTCTGGAGTTTCAGATTATGTCCATTTTTAAAATTATTTTTTTTACTTCATTCGCGGGACCTGGGCATCGCTGGCTGGCCAGCATTTATTGCCCATCCCTAGTTGTCCTTGAGAAGGTGGTGGTGAGCTGCCTTCTTGAATCGCTGCAGTCCACCTGCTGTGGGTTGACCCACAATGCCATTAGGGAGGGAATTCCAGGATTTTGACCCAGCGACTGTGAAGGAACGGCGATATATTTCCAAGTCAGGATGGTGAGTGGCCTGGAGGGAAACTTGCAGGTGGTGGTGTTCCCATGTTTCTGCTGCCCTTGTCCTTCTAGATGGAAGTGGTTGTGGGTTTGGAAGGTGCTGTCCAAGGATCTTTGGTGAATTGCTGGGATATCATTCATGGGATATGCACATCAGTGGCAAGGCCAGCGTTTGACGCCCACTCCCAGTGGTCTGCTTTCACCTCTGCAGTCCATGTGGTTTAGGTACAGACCAAGTACTGTTAGGAAGAAAGTCCCAAGATGTTGACCCAGCGACGATATGGTTCCAAATCAGAATGGTATGAGATTCAGAGGGCATCTTGCAGTGCGTCTGCTACCCTTGTTGTTCTAATTGGCATAGGTCAAAGGTTTGGAAGGTGCTGAAGGAAGTCTTTATGTACCATAAACATAACAGATATAAGCTGAGATGACTGTAAAAAGAACCCTCTCTGCCTGCCACACAAATTGCAAAAGCAAGGTTAGTGGTGATAATAAAGTTTATGAATTTCAGTGAAATATCCTCAAAACCTAAGTAGAATCATAGAAACCCGACAGTGCAGAAAGAGGCCATTGGGCCCATCGAGTCTGCACCGACCACAATCCCACCCAGGCCCTACCCCCATATCCCTACATATTTACCCGCTAACCCCTCTAACCTACGCATCTCAGGACACTAAGGAGCAATTTTAGCATGGCCAATCAACCTGACCCGCACATCTTTGGACTGTGGGAGGAAACTGGAGCACCCGGAGGAAACCCACGCAGACACGAGGAGAATGTGCAAACTCCACACAGACAGTGACCCAAGCCGGGAATCGAACCCAGGTCCCTGGAGCTGTGAAGCAGCAGTGCTAACCACTAACCAAGTAGACATAAGTAATATCAAGCATTATATAATTACATGACTTCTGCAGTAGAAAGATTTGCCATTTGGATCAACTAATCAATGTTGCTATTTATACTCCACATGAGTCTTCTCCCACTCTATTTCATCTCACTCGATCAGCATATTTTACTCATTTCCCTCTCAAGGATTTACCTAAATTATTCCAAGTGGTCGTCCATAAGATGTGAAAACATCATCTCTATAATCTACCCATCAAACCATTTCATAATTATAAACGCCCCCAATAGTTCACCCCTCAGTCCCCAACAGGAAAGATTTTACAGCATGTTCAGTCTATATCAGCTATTGAGAAGATCAGTTCTTTGTTAGAATAAACCCGAAAATATGTTGAAACTATGAAGAACCGTTGCCAAAAATAAGAAACAAAGATTTAGGACAATTATAATGCAAAAAGATCTGGAATTCAAAGTCTACTGATGACCATGAAACCATTGTCGATTGTTGTAATCTGGTTCACTCATGTCCTTTAGGGAAGGAAGTCTGCCGTCTTTACCTGGTCTGGTCTACATGTGACTCCAGACCCACAGAAATGTGGTTGACTCTTAAATGCCGTCCAAAATGGCCGAGCAGGCCACTCAGTTCCAGGGCAAGTCGGGATGGGCAATAAATGCTGGGCCAGCGAGGCTCATGTCCCATGAACAAATTTTTTAAAATGCATGTAGCATTGGCCATGTGATGAACTGGCATTGGAACAAGGATAATTAAAAGTTTACTGCACAAGAGAAGCAATTCTGTGGAATTAGGACTATAAAAAAAACCCTTGGGTTCAGTGGCTTAACGTGGGACTTCAGTCCAATAATGAGAGACTGCTGCATTGTTGAAGATGTAGTATACTGTCTGAGAGTTTAACTGCTGCACACACCCTGGTTATGGCAGTTAATGGTACCATTTAAACCATTGCTGCAGCTTCCTAAAATATCGGTCATTCCCCAAGTAAATTAAATGGTACCTGTAACTAATTGGCAATCGCATTTCGTGTGTAGCCAATGTTCATGAATTTAATGCTCTATGCTCAGTATGGCCTCCATCTAGCCACAGAGCAAAAGGGAGGCAGTAATGGGTGGCACGGTGGCACAGTGGTTAGCACTGCTGCCTCGTAGTGCCAGGGACCTGGGGTCAATTCCAGTCTCGGGTGACTATGTGGAGTTTGCATGTTCTCCCAGTGTCTGTGGGGGTTTCCTCCGGGTGCTCCAGTTTCCCCTCTCAGTCCAAAGATGTGCATGTTAGGTGGATTGGCCATGCTAAATTGCCACTTGGTGTCAGCAAGATTAGCAGGGTAAATATCTGGGGTTACAGGGATAGGGCCTGGGTGGGATTATTGTCAATGGGCCAAATGACCTCCTTCTGCACTGTAGGGATTTGATGATTCTATTCGATGATTCTAACCGACCTCAGGAAACCGAATCATGTCCAATGTTGGTCTCCCACTGCTATAGAACATAGAACATAGAACAGTACAGCACAGAACAGGCCCTTCGGCCCACGATGTTGTGCCGACCTTCATCTGAAACCAAGATCAAGCTATCCCACTCCCTACCATCCTGGTGTGCTCCATGTGCCTATCCAATAACCGCTTAAATGTTCCTAAAGTGTCTGACTCCACTATCACTGCAGGCAGTCCATTCCACACCCCAACCACTCTCTGCGTGAAGAACCTACCTCTGATATCCTTCCTGTATCTCCCACCATGAACCCTATAGTTATGCCCCCTTGTAATAGCTCCATCCACCCGAGGAAATAGTCTTTGAACGTTCACTCGATCTATCCCCTTCATCATTTTATAAACCTCTATTAAGTCTCCCCTCAATCTCCTCCGCTCCAGAGAGAACAGCCCCAGCTCCCTCAACCTTTCCTCATAAGACCGACACTCCAAACCAGCATCCTGGTAAATCTCCTCTGCACTCTTTCCAGCGCTTCCACATCCTTCTTATAGTGAGGTGACCAGAACTGCACGCAATATTCCAAATGTGGTCTCACCAAGGTCCTGTACAGTTGCAGCATAACCCCACGGCTCTTAAACTCCAACCCCCTGTTAATAAAAGCTAACACACTATATGCCTTCTTCACAGCTCTATCCACTTGAGTGGCAACCTTTAGAGATCTGTGGATATGGACCCCAAGATCTCTCTGTTCCTCCACAGTCTTCAGAACCCTACCTTTGACCCTGTAATCCACATTTAAATTTGTCCTACCAAAATGAATCACCTCACATTTATCAGGGTTAAACTCCATTTGCCATTTTTCAGCCCAGCTTTGCATCCTATCTATGTCTCTTTGCAGCCTACAGCACCCCTCCACCTCATCCACTACTCCACCAATCTTGGTGTCATCAGCAAATTTACTGATCCACCCTTCAGCCCCCTCCTCTAAGTCATTAATAAAAATCACAAAGAGCAGAGGACCAAGCACCGATCCCTGCGGCACTCCGCTAGCAACCTGCCTCCAGTCCGAAAATTTTCCATCCACCACCACCCTCTGTCTTCGATCAGATAGCCAGTTACCTATCCAATCGGCCAACTTTCCCTCTATCCCACACCTCCTTACTTTCAGCATAAGCCGACCATGGGGGACCTTATCAAACGCCTTACTAAAATCCATGTATATGACATCAACCGCCCTACCTTCATCAACACACCTAGTTACCTCCTCAAAAAATTCTATCAAATTTGTGAGGCACGATTTGCCCTTCACAAATCCGTGCTGACTATCCCGGATTAATCCGCATCTTTCTAAATGGTCGTAAATCCCATCCCTAAGGACCTGTTCCATCAATTTACCAACCACCGAAGTCAGACTAACCGGTCTATAATTACCAGGGTCATTTCTATTCCCTTTCTTTAACAGAGGAACAACATTCGCCACTCTCCAGTCCTCTGGCACCATCCCCGTGGACAGTGAGGACCCAAAGATCAAAGCCAAAGGCTCTGCAATCTCATCCCTTGCCTCCCAAAGAATCCTAGGATACATTTCATCAGGCTCAGGGGACTTATCGACCTTCAGTTTATCCAAAACTGCCAGTACATCCTCCCTCCGAACATCTATTTCCTCCAGCCTATTAGCCTGTAACACCTTCTCTTCCTGAAAAACATAGCCACTCTCCTTGGTGAACACTGAAGAAAAGTATTCATTCATCACCTCGCCTATCTCTACTGATTCCATACACAAGTTCCCACCACTGTCCTTGACCGGCCCTAACCTCACCCTGGTCATTCTTTTATTCCTCACATAAGAGTAAAAAGCCTTGGGGTTTTCCTTGATCCGACCCGCCAAGGACTTCTCATGTCCCCTCCTAGCTCTCCTCAGCCCCTTTTTCAGCTCATTCCTTGCTAACTTGTAACCCTCAATCGAGCCATCTGAACCTTGTTTCCTCATCCCTACATAAGCTTCCCTCTTCCTTTTCACAAGACATTCCACCTCTTTTGTGAACCACGGTTCCCTCACTCGGCCATTTCCTCCCTGCCTGACAGGGACATACCTATCAAGGACACCCAGTATTTGTTCCTTGAAAAAGTTCCACTTTTCATCAGTGCCTTTCCCTGACAGTTTCTGTTCCCATCTTATGCCCCCTAATTCTTGCCTAATCGCATCATAATTACCTCTCCCCCAATTGTAAGCCTTGCCCTGCCGTCCGGCCCTATCCCTCTCCATTGCAATAACAAAAGACACCAAATTGTGGTCACTATCTCCAAAGTGCTCTCCCACAACCAAATCTAACACTTGGCCCGGTTCATTTCCCAGTACCAAATCCAATGTGGCCTCACCCCTTGTCGGCCTATCCACATATTGTGTCAGGAAACCCTCCTGCACACACTGCACAAAAAGTGCCCCATCCAAACTATTCGACCTACAAAGGTTCCAATCAATATTTGGAAAGTTAAAGTCCCCCATGACAACTACCCTGTGACCCCCACACGTATCCATAATCTGCTTAGCAATTTCTTCCTCCACATCTCTATTACTATTTGGGGGCCTATAGTAAACTCCTAACAACGTGACCGCTCCTTTCCTGTTTCTAACTGCAGCCCATATTACCTCAGTGTGCATATCCCCCTCAAAGTGCTTTTCCGCAGCCGTTAAACTATCCTTGATTAACAATGCTACTCCTCCACCTCTTTTACCAGCTTCCCTACACTTACTGAAACATCTATACCCCGGAACGTCCAACAACCATTCCTGTCCTTGTTCTACCCACGTCTCCGTAATGGCCACAACATCGTAGTCCCAAGTAGCAATCCACGCCCCAAGTTCATCCACCTTGTTCCGGATGCTCCTTGCATTGAAGTAGACACACTTCAACCCACCTTCCTGTCTACCGGTACCCACCCTTGACCTTGATACCTCCTTTCTGTTTACATACTAACCTGTCGCACATATTTGATTGTTGAAACATCCCCACCACAGGCTTAGTTAAAGAAAGGTCAACGGCTCCATGAATAAAATATTAAAAATTCAAAGTGAACAGAGACAAAACAAGATCAGTGATCCTAATCCACAGATCCGTTCCTCCCTGGAGGATGCAAATGGAAGTTATGAGCAATTAGACTGGATCTTGAAATTAGAGACAGACATTCTGCAACCTTTCTGGGCACTGGCTAAAAGACCACTTAACTATGTTGTACAAAAGCAGTAAAAAATAATGAATGGAGAGAGCATGTGTAGAGCTGCCATAATCGAATTTACTCACCATTAGGAATGGTAAATACTTCCCCTTTAGTTGAGTCCCAGGTACTTAATAAAAAATAGTAAGCAATTTGTCTTACAAGCATTCATTTTATTCCACAGAGTCCTGTAAAGACTGAATTACAACAGCAAGCTGTCATGTTTTCTCAATCAGTGACTGCTTGCAGGGTGAGTGCTGAAACGCGGGACGTACGCCAGGGAAAGCACACTGGAATCGCAGGAGTTACCTGGGCTTCCCTCAGCCCAGTGCACCCACTGTACTATTTAGCTGCTATAACAGGACAGAAAAAAAAAAGGAAGCAATGCATTTTAATTGGCACTTTTAATCACATGTTCTGGGTATTCCAAAGCATTTTGCAATCAATGAATTAGTGTCTTACTTTTGGAAGTCCAGTTATGGTTATGTGAGAAAATTAGGCAGCCAAGATGCACACAGGAAGGTCCCACAAACAGCAAACAGACAAACAACTGGTGTGCTTCTGTGTGGTGCGGATTGAAGGAGTTGGTTCGAACACTGGGAGATCTCATTGGTACTCTTCAGATAATACCACAGAATTGAGTTAGGTAGATAACATCGTCGTTAAACACTTAACTAAATACAGCACATCCAACAATGCAGCACTCTGTCAGTGCAGCGCTGTAATCTCAATCGCTGTAACCTACAAACTCAGCAATCTCTGCATTCTTTTTCAACTCTGACATCTGCATCCTGATTTCCATCACCCAATGTCTGTGCCTTCAGCTGTCTACGCCCTAAAGCCCTGGAATTCCCTCCCTTAACCTCAGTCCCTCCATCTTCCAGCAACTCCTTCAAATAGTGGCAGGGCACTTTTTCGGACTAGTATGGTCGTAGGCAAAATAGTGGCAGGGCTGGGCTGTGGGCATTTAAGTGATTAATTGACTACTTAAACGACTTAATTGGTGCAAGGGCAGATGAGATGCCCAATGCCTCCACCTGTAAAATGAAGACAGATATATTATGAAGCTCCCCGCCCCCCCCACCGTTGCCTGCAAACCCGCTAGTGGGGGAATGTAAAACCCAGCCCAGTATCTAGGTCCTGGGTCTTGGCTTCCAGGCAGATGCTGACCAACACGATAATTTCACTACTTTTCAAGCTGTAAGCTTAGAGGAGGCTGTAACGCGTTAAGGAGGATGCACACGAAGACAGCCTCAAATTGAGTTTGTGTCTATTTATGCCCTGTTTGTGAACCCAACTCTTCACTCACCTGATGAAGGGGCAGCGGTCCAAAAGCTTGTGCTACCAAATAAACCTGTTGCACTTTAACCTGTAGTTGTGAGACTTTTTATTGTGCCTTAAGGAGGAGTTAGGCAGATTTTTAATGGGTTGAAGGGCTTTGGGGAGAAGGCAGGAAAATGGGGATGAGGAACATATAGGCCATGATCGAATGGCAGAGCGGATTCGATAGGCTGAATGGCCTAATTCTGCTCCTATATCTTATGAACTTATGATTTCATTTTGCATGCTAGCTGTGTTGTCACGAACATTGCATTTCTAATGTATGTGACAGCAATCCAAACACAAGAGGGAATATATATTTTATAAAAATGGAGAAAGTCCCAAAGAATCTTGGGCAATCGCACAAACTTCAGCACGCTATTCCTGCCTGCCCCACTTGCCCACAGTCTGGCCCCATTTTACAAAACTCGGGACAAGCACAGTGATAAATACAACAGGGATCTTGATTCCAAGCCAAGCCAGAGGAGGAAGGGCAAGGTGAGTGAACCTGTGGTAACACTGCTAACCATTCAGAAAACACAATCTTACGGTGAAAATGGATTAATTGCTTTCCAAATTCTGCTTCAACATAAAGATTAATTTGCCAAATGTTGAGCCAAATCTTCCGGTCTCCAGATTGTCAGAATGAGACACACAATTGAAGATGATCACCAGGATCTTTTGAAAGGCTCGATGGGTAGGCCTGATGTGGGAATTGCATCGGACGTTTCAGCTTCTGATTGGCAATTTCCCTGCTCCCCGGGACCCTGTGTGAAAGTCTCTGACTCTGAATTGAAGTTGGAAACATTGGACCGTCCTAGGGTACTGACCTGGGTAGTGACCTATGAAATGTTAAGACAGATTAAAACCCAGTCCAACTCCTGGATAACGACACAGCTGAGGCCCCAGTGTCCCCATATCATCCTCCCAACCGACTTCTATCCCGACCCCGACGAGTTCCCCAATCTGACCCGACTACCCCCGCACCCGCCCCCCCCCCCTCCCCCCCCCGTTCATTTGACTACCTCCGCCAACCCAACCAAATCAAACCTGACAAACTCCCCCGAACCACCTGACTTCCCTCAACCACTCGCCTGACACAACCTGGCTACTGCTGCGTCCACCTGCCATCTCATCAATTTGCCACTGTGCCCATCCCGTGCACTGGCCCACCTCACCCACCCGCCCATTTACCCATCGCCCCTCACCCACCCACCCATTTACCCATCACCTCACCCATGCGCCCATTTACCCATCACCCCTCACCCACCCGCCCATTTACCCATCACCCCTCACCCACCCGCCCATTTACCCATCACCCCTCACCCACCCGCCCATTTACCCATCACCCCTCACCCACCCGCCCATTTACCCATCACCCCTCACCCACCCGCCCATTTACCCATCACCTCACCCACCCGCCCATTTACCCATCACCCCTCATCCACCCGCCCATTTACCCATCACCCCTCATCCACCCGCCCATTTACCCATCACCTCATCCACCCACCCATTTACCCATCACCTCACCCACCCGTCCATTTACCCATCACCTCACCCACCCGTCCATTTACCCATCACCTCACCCACCCGCCCATTTACCCATCACCTCACCCACCCGCCCATTTACCCATCACCTCACCCACCCGCCCATTTACCCATCACCTCACCCACCCGCCCATTTACCCATCACCTCACCCACCCACCTCACTAACTTTCAAACTGGACCTTAAATTCAGCATACAGCAATTAGTGCCATAAAGAGGCGGCGTGTCCTAACGTGCCCCGACTCTGTTCCGCTCTGATGGGACTTCCACGAGGAAAACAGCGTGTTATGTTTCTGTGACAGCTGGGATTGGAAGATCCCAGAAGAAATACGCGGCAGCAGTGCGTCCAGGGAATTCTCAAGCGCAGCCACAATCTGACTGACCATCATCGTTGCTGCTGGGAAGATCCAGGCCATTGTTTCGGTTGGCGGTGGGGGCGGGTGGGGGCAGAGAGTAATAAGAGCTTACCTCATCTTTCTCAAGGAAACATTATGGCAAACAAAAAAAAACAGAAACAAAATGATCTAATTTAAATATTCTAGCGCTGTTTTAAAAAAAACACAACTGTAAGTTTAGGCCCTTAAAAGATAGTGAAACTAAAATACTGAAAATAAAGAGATGAAGAATTTGTGTCCATACTCACAAGCTGCAGAGCGCGCAACGTGGCACCCTCTGCAGGGAACAAGGAACAACTGTGTTTAAAGTTTATTTATTAAAGTAAAAGTAAAGTTTATTTATTAGTGTCACAAGTAGGCTTACATTAACACTGCAATGAATATACTGTGAAAATCCCCTAGTCGCCACACTCCGGCGCCTGTTCGGATACACTGAGGGAGAATTTAGCATGGCCATTGCACCTAACCAGCACATTTTTCAGACTGTGGGAGGAAACCGGAGCACCCGGAGGAAACCCACGCAGACACAGGGAAAATGTGCAGACTCCGCACAGTGACCCAGTGACAGTGACCGCTGCGAGGCAGCAGTGCTAACCACTGTGCCGCCCTCAAGCCAATCAAATTGAAGAGTGTTTATTGAGGCGGAGTCTAAACCAGGAAGTGTAAATTGGAATATTTCATTCCACGTAAAATCATATACCAAAAGCAAAATAAAAGAGAAAGGAAGATGGGATCAGAAGGCCTAAATGAAAAAGAAAATGTATACATAAAATTTACTCATTTTAATTTAAAGTTTCCAAAAATAATCTGGAGGAATGAGAGCCCACAAACAAACTGTGAAAGAGAGAAGTTTGGTTGGTAATTAACTCTTCATCTTATTAAAAATTCACATACACGTGAATGGAACTTTCTCTGCCCTATTTAGTGGGTGTCCAGTGAATAGGTACTCAGACGTCATGCTCTTCATATGATTAAATGTTGAGTGCCTCAGTGAGATACTGTTCGAGCAAAGCTTCTGGAGGAGCAGGGCAAATCAGACAGCAACATCCTGATTCCCGTGTTTACCACAGATCATGGCGTACAAATCATCCCAGCGTACAAGGCTAGCCCCAAATATAATGCTTTTACACGTGCTCAGTGTATATGTAACCCCCCCACACCACTCTTCAGCCATAACATGCTACATTGCATCAGTAGCAGACCTCAATCTAACTGGGCACAAAGGACCAAGCAGGTGTATGATGCACTATCAATAAGGCGAAAGACGACCGATATGCCAATATAAGTGTAGGCTTTTATTCACAACAGAATCAGGAGCAGATCCCAACAATTAACCGACCTGGACTGAACAAGGGGGAGGAGACAGCCACCTTTATACTAGGTGCTGAGGGGAGGAACCAAACCGGAAGGGGATGTGTCCAGGTATGACAAACACACACAACGGTGGTCCATATAGGACAAAGGCACAACTGAGGTCCACCACAGTGTAAACAGGTCATGTTGGCATTTGAGACACGGCCACAATGAGCAGGCCACACGCACGTGGTGAAATGAGTCCGCCAACAAAACAAATGAAGTATGAAGCTGTTTCCAAGCTGAAGTTTGTAACATTTGCTAAACTGTCAAATTACTGTGCTGCACCGAAGGAATTCAATGTTAATGACAAACTGGTGCGAGAATGAAGGCGGAGGAATCCGCCCTGAAGAAGACGCCTTTGACCAAAAGGCGTCTGGAAAACATGAACCCGGCACTGGTCAAAGTGAATCAGAATGAACTTTGTGCTGGATTCCAAGGAAAACAAATTTGAAACACCTTGATTGTAGTTAAAAGATACCTTTGTAGAATTGATTCACTCAGTAGATTTAATATAAATTACTGGAGTTGTATATATCTTTCACATTTCAAAATGGTGACCAGCCACACCGGTGGTTCATCTTTCAAACTCGGCGTTTCAGTCAACCCCCATTTCTGGAAGGATCTTTGGAGGCTTCAAAACTCAACCTATCCGCCACCGTCTCCAACTAACTATGCCAGTGCAGGCAAAGGAATTTGCCGCCTAACCTAACTCTCTAATAAGGTTGAGCAGAGAAAAGCCCCACCATTCTTTTCAAAAATTGCAAATTCTGGGTCAACATGTTTCATGACATGTTTGGTGGGTGGGGGGGGGGGGGGGGGGGGTTGCGGGGGGTCATTGCATCAACCAAATGGATGGGTTGGCAAAAGTGCACAATGAAATGTTTGACAGAGTTGTACGAGAATCATAGAATGCCCACAGTGCAGAAGGCCCATCGAGTCTGCACGGACCACAATCCCACCCAGGCCCTGTCCCCGTAATCCCACATATTTACCCTGCTAATCCCCCTGACACTAGGGCAGACAGTAAAAACCCCTGACACAGAGAAGACAGTAAAATTTCCTCAGCATTGAAACTGGCTAGATGGACAGCAATAGAAATCATAGAATCATAGGGCGGCACAGTAGCACAGTGGTTAGCACTGCTGCTTCACAGCTCCAGGGACCTGGGTTCGATTCCCGGCTTGGGTCACTGTCTGTGTGGAGTTTGCACATTCTCCTCGTGTCTGCGTGGGTTTCCTCCAGGTGCTCCGGTTTCCTACCACAGTCCAAAGATGTGCGGGTTAGGTTGATTGGCCATGCTAAAATTGCCCCTTAGTGCCCTGAGATGCGTAGGTTAGAGGGATTAGTGGGTAAATATGTAGGGATATGGGGGTAGGGTGGGATTGTGGTCGGTGCAGACTCGATGGGCCAAATGGCCTCTTTCTGCACTGTAGGGTATCTATGAAATATCCTTTGTTTTTAACAAGTTTTTAAATCTTTGCACTGGAAAGGAGGAGGCTGAAGGGAGACCTGATAGAGGTCTACAAACTTATGAGAGGCATAGACAGGGTGGATAGTCAGAGGCTTTTTCCAAGTGTGGCAGTGTCAATTACAAAGGGGCTCAGGTTCAAGGTGAGGGGGGTAAGTTTAAGGGAGATGTGCGGGGGGTGGGGGGAGTTTTTCACACAGACAGTGGTGAGTGCCTGGAACGCGCTGGCAGAGGAGGTGGTGGAAGCAGGCACATTAGCAACATTTAAGAGGCATCTGGATGGGTACATGAATAGGGAGGGAATAGAGGGATACGGACCGAGTAAGGGCAGAAGGTTGTTTTTAAGCTTAGTTAAGGCATCATGATCAGCACAGGCTTGGAGGGCCGAAGGACCTGTTCCTGTGCTGTACTTTTCTTTGTTCTTTGCATAATCAAATGAGGGGAGGAGAGGCCTGAATAGCTGATTAAGATTTTTGCCTTATCCTCAAAGTTCTGTACAACCAGGCCAGAAAAATGGGAGAGATAAAGCTGGAGTAACAAAATAAAGAAAACGATGTTTCGGCTGTATATACTTGACTGGTTCGACTATAACAGCATTGAAAGGAGGCATTTTTCTGAGATAACTAGTCAAGCACAATTTGGTGGGCGGCAGAGTTAACTCACTGCCCATAGACATGCCAGCCCTTTTCCATCTTTTATTCGTCAGCTCCTGCATTCCTTTACCCAGTGACATCTGTCACACTCCCCAGATAGTACCTCCAGCTTAGTCAGTAACTCTGTGTTAAAAAGACATAACTCTCAATTCATCTCAATGTCAGGCAACCTGTTCTAAAAACAGAACTGGCTGCCTGGTGGAAAAATATCCCTCAAAGTCACTGAATGCAGTTTATAAAGCTCTTTCATTGTTTTCTGGACGGTATACAACAGAGTTATGTGAGGTGTGTGCCTATGTTTTACAGACACAGAAAATATCTGCTCCAAACAGTTGAGGACCCCACGCACCCCGGACATTCTCTCTTCCACCTTCTTCCGTCGGGAAAAAGATACTGAAGTCTGAGGTCACGTACCAACCGACTCAAGAACAGCTTCTTCCCTGCTGCCGTCAGACTTTTGAATGGACCTACCTGATATCAAGTTGATCTTTCTCTACACCCGAGCTATGACTGTAACACTACATTCTGCACCCTCTCCTTTCCTTCCCCCCTATGTACGATATGAACGGCATGTTTTGTTTGTACAGCGTGCAAGAAACAATACTTTTCACTGTATCCCAATATATGTGACAATAACAAATCGAATCTAATCAAAAGTTGGATATTTGGAACATTAAAATTTTGGCCCAATTCTGAGGGATGAAGATTTTGAACAGTCTGTCTCTTCAAAAGGGCCTCCAGCAGAGGTCAGGGGGGGAGCGGGATTGGAATCTGCTAAACAGACTTGTTTAAGAAATAGGGTGCATTTGATGAGAGCGAAAGTTTGGAGCAGAGGGAGGAAGGATGCGCTAAATGTTTAAACCAAGGACCAACAGCAAATTGTCAAAATAAACAGTCCAAGTAAACATGTGAGTAATCAGAATAATTAATTAAATCTCAGAGGACCAAACAAAAATTAAGTAGAAAGCCGCAACATGAAAAGGAATGGAATTGCGTTACGGAAATATCTGAGGTAGATTAAAAATAAATAGGAATACGGGAATACTAAATATACTTTTATGATATATAAATGTATGTAAAAATATAAAACATACACATGGATGTTTAAGCAAAATGATGGGAGAGCGGAGACCTGTTCCCTGCAATTCCTGTAGAATCACAGAATCCTACAGTGCAGGAGGAGACCATTCGGCCCATCGAGTCTGCACCAACCACAATCCCACCCAGGCCCTATCCCCATAACCCTATGCATTTACCCTAGCTAGTTCCCCTGGCACTAAGGACAATTTAGCATGGCCAATCCACCTAACCTGCACACCTTTGGACTGTGGTAGGAAACCGGAGCACCCGGAGGAAACCCATACAGACACGGGGAGTATGTGCAAATGCCATACAGACAGTGACCTGAGCCAGGAATCGAACCCGGATCCCTGGTGCTGTAAGGCAGTAGTGCTAACTACTGTGCCGCCCCTGTACTAGGTGAGAACGAGGTTCCCTGTACTAGGTGTTCCTGTACTAGGTGAGAACCACAGGACATTTTATATGTCCTGGATAACCACATGGACACCAAGAGCCTCCAGTTGCCGAAACCCGAGCTCAGGGTTTCTGAGTTTGAGGAGCAGCTGGAGTCACTGTCTGCAAACCAAAGGCTTAGAATTTCCTGCAGCGCATGATCCAGGAGGTGATGACTTGGCAACTACGGAGTGTTCAGGAGGATAAGTGGATGGCCATTTGGAAAGGTAGGAGGAGGCAGGCTGTGTGGGATCTTTCTGGTAGTGTGGCATTCTCAAACTAGTTTTCAGTGTTGAATATCTGCAGGGTGACGATATTACATGGAGGAATCTAGAACGACTGGGCACAGTTTCAACATAAGGGTCTCTCATTTAAGCCATGATTTGGAGATGCTGGTGTTGGACTGGGGTGGGCACAGTAAGGAGTCTCACAACACCAGGCTAAAGTCCTACATTGGACTCTAACCTGGTGTTGTGCGATTTCTTACTGTCTCTCATTTGAGAGAGAGGAGAGGAAAAATTTCTACTCAAGAGACAAGAGAGTGAGTGCAGTCTGGAGTGTATCCATATCAAGCTGCATAGGGAGACACAAAAAAACATGGAAGTGTAGTTGTCATAAGGAATTTAATAGTAAGCAGGACTGACAGGCATTTCTACAACTACCAACATGTTTTGCTTGATGTGTTGCCAGGGTAAAGGACATCACTGATCCAGTGCAGAACATTTCTCATGGGGAGCAGGAACAGCCAGCAGTCATGGTTCATATTGGTTCATACCCAGTGATGTAGGTAGGAAAAGGGGCAAGGTCCAACCAACAGCGTTTCAAGAGCTAGGGAACAAATTAAAGAGCAGGAACTCAAAAGCTAGAAGCCTCTGAATGATTCCCAGTTCCACGTCCCGGGGCAAGGAAACCAGTTCTCGAACAGCACAGACCTGAACAAGATGTTGTACCTCAATGGGGCTGGATCCAACATCCTGGTGGGGAGTTTTATTAATGCTCTAGGCAGGATTTATACTAAGCTATACAATCATATAGTAACTACAACACAGGAGGGGGGCATTCAACCCATCAAGTCTGTGACAGCTCTCCACAAGAACAATTCAGCTTGATCCAATCCTCTGTAAGCCCTGCACACATTTGTCCCTTCACCTGCTTATCCAATTCACTTTCAAAAGCCATTAGTTCAGCCTCAACTGGAGTATTGTGTCTAATTCATTTTAGAGAGGATGTGAAAGCTTTACAGTGGGTGCGGAAAAGATTCTGCATCTTTCAGGCAGTGTATTCCAGCGTCTTCTAATCAAAGCCGCAAGAAACTACAAAGGGTTGTGAATGAAGCCCAGCCCATCACACAAACCAGCCTCCCACCCATTGACTCCTTCCACACTTCCCGTTGCCTTGGAAAAGCAGTCAGCATAATCAAGGAACCCACACACCCCAGACATACCCTCTTCCACCTTCTTCCATTAGCAAAAAGATAGAAAAATCTGAAGTCATGTACCTACCGACTCAAGAACAGCTTCTTCCCTGCTGCTGTCAGACTTTTGAATGGACCTACCTTATATCAAGTTGATCTTTCTCTACACCCTAGCTATGACTGTAACGCTACATTCTGCACTCTCTCACTTCCTTCTCTATGAATGGTATGCTTTGTCTGCATAGCCACAAGAAACAATACTTTTCACTGTACATCAATACATGTGACAATAATAAATCAAATCAAAAAAGAGATGATGTACTTCAGGTTTAAAAGACAGAATCTTTTGGTTAGAATTAAGGAACAATAGAGGACCTATTAGAGTGTGGGTCCTTACCATAGGCCGCCAACTACGAGAAAGAAGATAGAACAGCAGATTTTCAGGAAAATTTCAGGAAGGCACAACATTTAGAGTTAGGATAATGGTGACTTCAATTATCTGAACACAGAGTGGGCCAACAACAGGGTAAAGAGTTGGAGGAAATCCTGAAGAATTCAAGAGAACTTTTTTTGGTCAGCGTATTTGCAGCCCAGTGAGGAAGAAACAGTGCTTGATCTAGCTCAGGTAAATGAAGTGGGTCAGATTTTCCAGCAGCACAGCATTTGGGAAAGAATGAGCATAATACGATTAGGTTCAGTGTTAAAAAGACAAAGGAAATACAAATGAGTAAATACTCAACTGGAGGGAAGCTAATTTCGGTGAGGTGAATGGGATCAGGTCCAGGTTGATGAGGATCAAAGATTGGCAGGTAAAACAGCAAACAAGCAATGGGAGACAGACAGGAAATGTCACGGCAGACTGGGTTACAATGTATTTCAGTAAATAGTCAACAGCAAGACTAAATCAGAAACTAATTTCGGAGACTGAATAGCAGTTCAGTACGTACTTACCAATGTGACGATAGCACATTCTGCAGTGAGCTGGGCTGCACTGAATAACGTTCGGACAAAGCGGTAAATCTGTTTCTGTTCTGGATCGTGCCGATCATAATCTGCTGGCATTTCTGTTTTCTTTGTAAAACAAAAAGACTTTTTACATTAACACAAGTTGTATTTCCAGGTGAATTTTAATCATATAGGCACTATATTGTATTTTGTGGTGACTTATACAATGCAAATATGTTCTAAAGAGATGCAATGATCCCCAACAGGTTCACTTCCTACCCGAATAATTTCCACTTCTAATACTGCTCATTCATGATGAATTATGGCCCCCACTGGGAGGCCTCTAACTTTGTTTGGGTAAAAACTGGATGGAAAATGTCAACACACTATTCCAATATTGGAGTGGAGTGGGTGGCATCGTAGGAAATGCCCAATGTTGCCCACGCCCAACATCCACTGGAAAACACTCTCACAATGAAATTCTGGACAACCATTTATTCACTCAGGGTTATTAAGGGGAGCAATGCAACCCCTAATGTAACAGTAAAACAAATAGGGCTTTCCTGTTAGCAAGATTCTTACCAACTGAGGCATTGGATAGCTCCGATTTTCATTTAAATAATTTGTTGATGGCATAGAATCCCAACAGTGCAGAAGGTGGCCCTTCGGCCCATCGAGCCTGCAGCAACAACAATCCCACCCAGGCCCTATCCCGTAACCCCATATATTTACCCTGCTAATCCCACTGGCACTAAGGGTCAATTTAGCATGGCCAATCCACCTAGCCCGTGCATCTTTGGACTGTGGGAGGAAACCGGAGCAAACCCAGGCAGACATGGAAAGAACTCCACACAGTCACCCAAGGCCGGGATTGAACCCTGGTCCCTGGCACTGTTAGGCAGCAGTGCTAACCACTGTGCCACCGTGCCACTCTACAATGTAGCAGGATTCATGTATTGCACATATAATGAATGAGTTCCAATCCATCCAGGATTGGTATACTAAGTGAGTTGATGCATGCTACTTTTCACATCCCTATACAATAGCCCAGTCGCACTATCTGGGAGTGTGCAGGTTGGGCACGGTATTCCTGAAGTATGGTCGCATCAAGCGTTTGGCATTAAGAGATGGCGAAGGGACTGACACAGCAGAGAAATATCTTCCTAGTTTGGTAATGAACAAAAGCAGGAGACGTGTCAATTTATTCAGCTCCTTTGATATCCTTCCATCAGTTCCTCACTAACTTGGGGAGTTGTGGGTATGACCTTTCATCTTAGGTCCCCAAATTTGTTCTTAGGTAACACAACAACAAACAGACCATAAGATACTTACTGACAAGGGGTGGAGCTTCTCATCAAATATATCTAACAACATCCGTCCATCCGAATCTCTAGAGAAAGCAAATCCTTGATGGTTACAATGGGTTTTGATCAGTTAAGAAAAGGTCAGTAACAGTGCAAATGAATGACATTAGAATTCCAACGTACCTGTTTCTGATGTGGTAATATATTGCAAGTGCTACGCTGTAAAGAAAAGTGAGCGTTAGCATCAGTCTTAGAAAATGTCAGTAGTCTTTAACTGTGGTTAAAACAGACCATCATTAACAGTTCCTGCTTATTAACTGTCACAATAATCTTTCAGCCAATGCTTGCCCAAGGACAAATGCTAAACAAAACCATTTAGCAATTAAAATTGTTACTGAGCTAATGTAAGGGACAAGTCTGAATTTGAGGTTAATTTGCAAATTGTAGTGAGCACCCCCAGAGTTCAAAATCTATCAGAATCTCCTTCAGCGAATTAGTGGGACCTTGAATTAAATTTTTGTTTCATAGAATCCCAACAGTGCAGAAGGAGGCCATTCAGCCCATCGAGCCTGCACCGACAACAATCCCTCCAAGGCCCTATCCCCGTAACCCCACTTATTTACCCCACTGATCCCCCTGACACTAAGTGGCAATTCAGCCTGGCCAATCAACCTAACCCACACATCGTTGGACTGTGGGAGGAAACCGGAGCACCCAGGGGAAATCCACGCAGACACGGGGAGAACATGCCAACTCCACATAGACACCCAAGGGCGGAATTGAACCTGGGTTCCTGGTGGTGTGAGGCAGCATGCTAACCACTGTGCCACCATTTGGCTGAGGAAGTGGGCGAAACCATAATTCCTGGTCTCCAAGCAACATGCTCCCTGCGATTCTGGAAGAGAAGGCAAATGGGTCCTGTTTACTGTTACCCTCTCGAGTGTGGCAAGTAACTCATTAAGCCCCTAATTTAGGCCACACTCCTGGCGTCAACCAGATTTCCAATCTGTCACCTGAGGAGACCACCCGTGAAGGCTGGCGAGACCCCACCTTTTTCAAGGCCATCTTCAGGAGCAGAATAGCACAAAGCAAAATCAAGTGATAAAATATATTAATCTGGGCTCTGTAGCTTCCAACGCAAGAGGGTTTCAAACAAATCACAAACTTTTACTGAGCTTCTTGAACTTGGAAATTTTAAGTCACGGATAAACTTTCATAGAACATTAGCACTTAACTAAAGCTACAATTCTCAATATCAGAGTGTTGGTGGTAGCTTCAAACCCTCACCTTTACTGTACTCCCAGTTTAAACTATAAGGGTTTGCAGGCAAAACCAAGATCTCCACCTTCACGGCACGGCAGCGGTAAGGCTCGTGTAATTTGGCACAAACTTAATTTGTCTGTTTCTTGGCATTAGCTAAGAAATCAGAGGCATTTAAAATGCCGCCAATTCTCAGAACCGGTAAGCAGAGTGTTCTGGAAGCTGTATTTCTCCTCAGGTTTCAGGAATGTTAGCAGCAGCACTGGAAGGGGGCAGCAACAGTAGATATCACTGCCGATATCCCTGGATCCAAGCCACTGATCAAGAGCAGACAGTTTATCTCTCTTGCTCTCCTGGGTGCTGTGATGGTACTGTGCCTTTAAGGAATGTATCTTAATCATGTTTCTCTGCAGGATTTTGTAAACACCATGTGTCCTCTAATTGTTACTGAAGCAATAGAACGGACATCATGCTGATTTTAATCTGAACTAACTGATCCTTTGGGATTGCTGGGTGGAGCTTGATTGAGGATGATTGACAGGTCAGGTGATATGCCAGAAGACAGCTATTTCTTGTTTTTAAACAGAGCATTCCAAGTTTTTAGTTTCATTTCAGTTGTGGCTGCCAGGAACTGGTGGAAGAAAGCAGTATCTTTCTGTCCCTCTCTCTCTCCAGAAGTTACAAGACTGGGGATCCTCAGAGAAATGGTCGAACATCCAAAGGACCAATTCACGGCCGCTGTGAAAACGCTGCAAATCCAGCATCAGCTGAGCATACTTGCTTTTCGTGCTAGGTCTGAAGATGGGTGTATGTCTGTGGGATGGCGTTTGACTTGGAACAACAGAGATAGCTAGCTGTTAAGAATTATACTATGGCACGTTTAAATTTTGTAATTGTTAAAAGTTATGCTAATTTTTTTTGTTACATTTTAACTGTGTTCTTAAATAAACTTTGTTTGATAAAAACTTCCCAGTGGGTCACTTGAATCATACCTGGAGTGGTCACCCTCTTGCCAAAATTAAATATAAAACTTAGGGTCGAGGCTAACTTCATAAAACACCTAGGAGTTTCTGGCCTGGGTCTTAACAGTGCCCTCGTTAGTAACTAAACTGGGGGATGGGGGGGGGGGGGGGGGGCTAATGCGTCAGGCTGCATATCCTCTTTGGAGTGTCCTATAAAAAAAAGTACCTGTTTGTAAAGACTTTCTTCATTCTTTATTTAAAGGCATGGTGATAGCAGCTGCTTCTCATTGAATACTTTCACCGAAGGACGTGACTTATCACAGGGATTAAAAGAATGAGGTGTGTTTTACAGAAGGGTTTCAGAGCTCCTACAAATACATAAAGGACAAAAGAGTAACAAGGGAGAGAGTAGGGCCTTTTAAGGATCAATAAGGTCATCTGTGCGCGGATCCACAAGAGACGGGTGAGATCCTAAATGAATATTTCTCATTAGTATTTACCATTGAGAAAGGCATGGATGTTAGGGTACTTGGGGAAATAAATAGTGATGTCCTGAGGCGTGCACATATAACAGAGAAGGAGGTGCTGGGAGTCTTAAAGCGCATCAATGTAGATAAATCCCCGGGACCTGATGAAGTGTATCCCAGGACATTGTGGGAGGCTAGGGAGGAAATTGCGGGTCCCCTAACAGAGATATTTGAATCATCGATAGTCACAGGTGAGGCGCCCGAAGATTGGAGGGTGGCAAATGTTGTGCCTTTGTTTAAAAAGGGCTGCAGCGAAAAGCCTGGGAACGACAGGCCAGAGAGCCTCACATCTGTGGTGGGTAAACTGTTGGAAGGTATTTTGAGAGACAGGATCTACAGGCATTTAGAGATGCAAGGACTGATTAGGGACAGTCAGCATGGCTTTGTGAGTGGAAAATCATGTCTCACAAATTTGATTGAGTTTTTTGAAGGGGTAACCAAGAAGGTACATGAGGGCAGTGCAGTTGATGTTGTCTACATGGACTTTAGCAAGGCCTTTGACAAAGTACCACATGGTAGGTTGTTACATAAGGTTAAATCTCATGGATCCAGGGTGAAGTAGCTAAATGGATACAAAATTGGCTTGATGACAGAAGCCAGAGGGTAGTTGTGGAGAGTTGTTTTTCAAACTGGAGGGCTGTGACCAGCGGTGTGCCTCAGGGATCAGTGCTGGGCCCACTGTTATTTGTCATTTATATTAATGATTTGGATGAGAGCATAGGAGGCATGGTTAGTAAGTTTGCAGATGACACCAAGATTGGTGGCATGGTGGACAGTGAAAAAGGTTATCTAGGATTGCAACGGGATCTTGATCAATTGGGCCAGTGGGCTGATGAATGGCAGATGGAGTTTAATTTAGACAAATGCGAGGTGATGCATTTTGGTAGATTGAACCAAGGCAGGACTTACTCAGTTAATGGTAAGGCGTTGGGAAGAGTTATAGAACAAAGAGATCGAGGGTACATGTTCATAGCTCCTTGAAAGTGGAGTCACAGGTGGACGGAGTGGTGAAGAAGGCATTTGACATGCTTGGTTTCATCAATCAGAACACTGAATACAGGAGTTGGGACGTCTTGTTGAAGTTGTACAAGACATTGATAAGGCCACACTTGGAATACTGTGTGCAATTCTGGTCACCCTATTATAGAAAGGATATTATTAAACTAGAAAGAGTGCAGAAAAGATTTACTAGGATGCTACCAGGACTTGATGGATTGAGTTATAAGGAGAGGCTGGATAGACTGTGACTTTTTTCTCTGGAGCGTAGGAGGCTGAGGGGTGACCTTATAGAGGTCTATAAAATAATGAGGGGCATAGAGCAGCTGGATAGTCAACATATTTTTCCAAAGGTAGGGGAGTCTAAAACTAGAGGGCATAGGTTTAAGGTGAGAGGGGAGAGATACAAAAGTGTCCAGAGGGGCAATTTTTTCACAGAAGGCGGTGAGTGTCTGGAACAAGCTGCCAGAGGTAGTAGTAGAAGCGGGTACAATTTTCTCTTTTAAAAAGCAATTAGACAGTTACATGAGTAAGATGGGTATAGAGGGATATGGGCCAAACACAGGCAATTAGGACTAGCTCAGGGGCTTAAAAAAGAGCAGCATGGACAAGTTGGGCCGAAGGGCCTGTTTCCATGCTGTAAACCTCTATGACTCTATGAGATACAGAGACCTTCCAAAGAGAAGCAGTCCATGCTTTGCAACAAGATTCAGGAAGATCACTGATTTGAGACAGAAAGTGCATTGCTGCTGCAAAAGAGGCCAAACCAGCCACTTCTCTTTGTAGCAAGCATCTATTGCTTATTGCATTGAATAAACAGCCCTCCATTAGATCAACAAGATGAAGGCAATTCACAGGTTAAAAACTGTCCAATTTTTCACCACGGTAGAGTCCTTGCGTCAGAGAATGTTTTTGTTGAGCCCACTGCTGATCGTTCTATCCTGTTTTCAATTTCTCCACACATGTTCAAGTTCTGAGCCAAGTGAAGGTTAAATCAATGAAATGTCGAATGTCACCTCACAACGCGCACACTAAAAATAATGGTCAGGAACTTGCCTACCCTCCCAGCTAAGGAATGATGTGAAGACAGTATCAAAACATGGCAAATGTAAATTTGGAACTTAATCAAGGAGCATCTTAATCAGCAGAGCCACAAGCTTACTTCTGTAAGACATGCACAATGCTAATAATGGTGAAGGGTGAAGGCAGCATTTGAATTCCTGATTCTCCAATAGACTTGGGTCACAGCACTCCAAAACTGGTACAGTAGATGGCAGCATTTACTGTTAGAATTAGCCTATGCACCAAAACAACACACAAATGTGGCTGGGGTAAGAAATACTGCCATACACATCACACCGATGCGTTTGAGAGGGGAGCTATTTAGTTTCCAAAACATCAACCATCCTTTTGCAGATATTCCAAAATTCCTTACACCCATTCTGCACAAAAGACCCATTCTATTCCCAAAGTCCATGTCATAGAAGTCATAGAAACCTTACAGTGCAGAAGGAGGCCATTCGGCCCATCGAGTCTGCACTGACAACAATCCCACCCAGACCCTATCCCCATCACCCCACATATTTACCCCGTTAATCCCTCTAACCTACGAATCCCAGGACACTAAGGAGCAATTTAACATGGCCTATCAACCTAACCCGCAGATCTTTGGTGTGTGGGAGGAAACTGGAACACCCGGAGGAAACCCACGCAGACACGGGGAGAATGTGCAGACTCCACACAGGCAGTGACCCAAGCCGGGAATCGAACTCAGGTCCCTGGAGCTGTGAAACAGCAGTGCTAACCACTGTGCTGCCCAAAACAGAGCACCCGGAGGAAACCCACACAGACATGGGGAGAACATGCAAACTCCACACAGACAGTAACCGGAGGCTGGATTGAACCTGGGTCCCTGGCGCTTGAGGCAGCAGTGCTAACCACTGTGCCACCGTTCCGGATAAGTCTTGAAGATTGAGCTGCACAGGAAATTTGCAGCTATTTAAGAGTCCCCCCCTCTCCCTTTTGGTATTTGAGGTAACGATGGAGCAAATCATAGAATCCCTACTATGCTGAAAAAGGCTATTTGGCCCATCGGGCCTGCACCAATCGCATTCAGGCTCTATCCCTGTAACATCACATATTCACCCTGCTAATCTACCTGACACTGAGGGAGAAGTTAGCATGGCCAATCAACCTAACCCACACATCTTTGGACTGTGGGAGGAAACTGGAGCACCTGGAGGAAACCCACGCAGACACGGGAAGAATGCGCGAACTCTGCACAGACAGTGACCCAAGCCGGGAATCGAACCCGGGTCCCTGGCGCTGTGAGGCAGCAGTGCTAACCACTGTGCCACCATACCACCCTTATGGTGAGGAGGGCTTGAAAAGTAGCCTGGAGTTATCCCTTCCCTTCAAGATGACTTTGGAATAGTGGACCTTTTTACTTGGAGAGTGAAGGCTGATTTCTCTTGAAATGCCCAGATTTAGCATGAAGATTATTGGCTAGGCCAGTTGTGCTCAGTACCCTTGAGATTACACCCCTCAGAGCAGAGACATTAAATTTTGCAATCCCTGATGTGCTCAATCAATAAAGAACCAAATCCGACCTACAGGACTTGGCGTGAATATTGTACTTGTGTCCCTCCACACTAACCATTTTTCACATTATATCAATCAAGTTTTGCAGGAGCTGCAGAGAGAAGGCCATATCAGACTACTCCTTGCTTGGGACTTGCATTCACAAACTGATCATTGTTACCGCATATCTACAGTCATAGAGTCACATCACATACTGGTTCTCATCAGTATCAGGAGTAGGTCCCTATTAGCCCCATCCAACCACATGAGTGTCATATTGGAGACCAAGTGAGGGTAAGAACTTGTGCAAGGGCAGATGTGTTTGGACCCCGTATAAGAGACCATACACTATAGTGGATAAGGTCAGTCCACACCAACCATGGTGCCCTCCCAGCTAGCTCCAATTGCCTGCCTTTGGCCCATATCCCTAAACTGTACACTTGGTTAAAGGAGCTTTGCTATTGTCCTGTCAAATGCAAACCAGCAAATCCAGTGGCATAAAGTTATAATAGGATATAGAAAGGGGTTATTGGGGGTAAAATCACCAAGGCTTTTTTTGCTGGGCCTGTTCTCACCCACATTTGTCCCTCTCTACAATCACAAGATGATGATCCTAGCTGGTGTACGTCAACAGTCAGTTAGCTCAGCAGAATTCCGAATGTACTGCTATTCAAACCTGATCTATTCAGGTCAGAGAACCACAGAACCCTTAAAGTGCAGAAGGAGGCCATTCGTCCATTGGGTCTGCACCGACTCTCCGAAAGACCATCTTACCCATTGGCTATGCTAAATTGCCCCTTAGTACCCAAAAGATGTGCGAGTTAGGTGGATTAGCCATGGTAAGTGCACGAGGTTACAGGGATAGGGTGGAGCGGAGGGTCTGGGTGGACAATCTTTCGGAGAGTCGGTGCAGACTCGATGGGCCTCCTTCTGCACTGTAGGGATTCTATCGTTCTTATTCCCTATGAAAGATGGGCCGAATGGCCTCCTTCTGTAGAATAGAATAGAATTCCTACATTGCCGAAGGAGGCCATTCGGCCCATCAAGTCTGCACCGACCACAATCCCACCCAGGCCCTATCCCCATAGCCCTACTTATTTACCCTACTAACCCCCTGACACTAAGCGGCCATTTAGCATGGACAAGTAACCTAGCCTGCACATCTTGGACTGTGGGAGGAAACCGGAGCACCCGGGAGAAACCCACGCAGACACGGGGAGAATGTGCAAACTCCACACAGACAGTGACCCAAGCTGAGAATTGAACCCGGATTCCTGGAGCTGTGAGGCAGCAGTGCCACCGTGCCGTTGGAATTCTATGACATCGTTACAAAACATAAGTTTTAAGTTTATTTATTAATGCCACAAGTAGACTTACATTAACACTGCAATGAAGTTACTGTGAAACTCCCCTAGTCGCCACACTCCGGCGCCTGTTCAGGTACACTGAGGGAGAATTTAGCATGGCCAATGCACCTAACCAGCAGGTCTTGGTTCACGGTATTCAGCAGTGGTCAAACAGCGTGGCAGCAGAATTAAGTACAGGCGTGACATGATGAACAGCCTCAGGTCATGCTATTTGTCACGAGGCGACCCTCGACATTTTGGTCAGACTGCAACAGAGTTTCAGCGTCAGACTGTGGTGAAATTCACAGTGTGGTGACTGTGCACAAAGGCTCCGAAGCCGTGTTGGTGCTCAGGTAAAGAGCTGGCAAACACCCTCACAGTGCAGCACATCACCTGTCAGTTCAGGAGGACCAGCACCAGATTAGCTCAGTCGGAAAAGGCAAGTGACCAAGGTGTGGGATGGATTGAGAGCGAATGAGTGTCAAACAAACAAAGCAATCAGGGATCGAATTATAATCAGTGGTTTCGAGAATTGCTGAACAGTAAATTGAATAAAACAAGCAGGAAAATCCCAGGGGTATTGTCAGAATGTCCACAAAATTCCCCAGTTTGAACTGGGATGCCGCTGACCTACTTTACGAAACCAAAATCTTTAAACAGTGTACAGAGCTACGGTTCCTTCATTCCGTTGTGTCTGAAGTTGACAAGCAAGTCACAAAAATCTGCCGTGTGAACGGGTTAATGCATATGGTTACATTTATGCTTAAAATTACAAATTCATCATACAAGTTCTGAATTTGCAGATGTAACCTAGACATGACTAATTTAGGAATAACAGAATAATTGGGGTATGATCTAACTGGACACATGTCCAATTGCGACACAAGGGGACTTTTGCATATGTCACAACTAAAATTATTTTAAAAAAAATAATTAGTTGATTTTTGCTGGAAAGAGAGCCAATAAGGAGGAGTTAGAAAGCCGCGAATGTCAGAGTACACGTACTCGTGGTGTGAGGGGAAAGAGAGATATAGCGGGACTAGAATCAGGCACATTTCAATTTTACAGAGCCATGAATGTACAAGTCCGAAAGTATCAACAAAGTATTACATGTATTATGCATCATGATTAATGCTGTAATGCTTATAAGACTATCTAAAATGTATGGAAGAAACTGTGCAACATTGAGATGTCCAGATCTCCCGTACATGCCTATTTGTCAATCAGTAAACTTGCTTGGTTTAACTCAGAGCTGACTTGTGTCGAGTGTCTTAGACACTCTACAACACCTAGCAATTGGGAATGAAGGTCTACACAGGCTGAACATGTCAGAATTAACAGGAGAGGAGCCAAATGATCCCTTAAAGATATAGACGGGTTCAGAATCAGGTTAAACTTTTGAATACATCGACCAGAGTTCATGCCATTTCGACAGCAGCCGACAGAATCCAGAGACCACTTTGCCAAAGGGCGCAGAGAAAAGAATATGTATTGTAATGTGGTAAACACAGATTCAGCAGACAGAATTGTTGAGTTGGTGATTGCTTCCACTCCCACGGACATGTTCCAGAACCATCACCCAAAATGTACAGCGGTGAAGAGCTGCTCTAGGATGGATCCAAGTACAAAGCGATCCCTGCAGGATTTGATTACAACTCCAACTGTTGACACTTACAAGAACACCCAAACCTACCATGACACATAGATGGTGCGGCTTTCTGCATACATCAAGGAAACACCTAACTATCCATCAATTTTGCAAGGCATGTGGCAGGAAGAGCCAGTGGCAGCAGCAGTGCACTAGAGCAAAGACTGATACAGCTACAAAGAGCCGTGCATTGATCCAAAGAGATTGTACACAATGGCTAACTTCAAACAATAAAAATGACCATCTGGTATCCAGCAAGAAACACATACATGAGGTGACTGGTGAACCAAAACATGACGATGATGTGCACAATGAGACAAACACTGGTTTCACACCATCAATCTCATGGAAAACATAGCTACTGTCACACCATCTGAAACGTTTGCCAAAATTCAGAATATCAGCCCCAAAGAAGTTGTCAACAATTCATCATTGGCCAAGATTGACAAGGTGACAAGTGCCAACATAATACTCCCGCAAATTCTAAAAGACACATATCCCCAGGCATGGAAAGCCACGGCAAAGCCTACTGCTGTGAAATCTTGGATGAACAATGCTTCACTAGTTCTATGCACATGTTCTAAAGTCCCGGAGCACAAAAGTACAATCAATCCCCCAAGGTGTCACAGATGTTCTACATCATGAGGATGGAGAAGGATAATCCTCATCATCCCAGTTCACAACCCAACATTGAAATATCCAGTAACGTTCGACAAACTGGCGGTTTCAAGGAAGCTGAAACATTATGCTTGCAGGAGAATGCAAGTCTGTCAACTGATCGGGTACATTCTGCACAATGCAAATGCAAGCAGCTACAAGAAGAAATGGCAAAAGATTCTACCCTACAGAAATGGTGGAAAACCATAATTGAAAGGTGGCCTGATTCAATACAGCATGTCCATGAACAGGTTAAGACCATTTTGGCCATACCTGGATGAGGTAAACATGTACTGGGGAGTCACTTTTAAAAGCAGGCAGGTCATCGTACCAGAATTTTGCAACCTGACATTTTTCAACCACTTCATCACTCAGACATGGATGATTGCACCTTAGCGTCCCGGGATGTGTAGATTAGAGGGATTCGTGGGGTAGATGTGTGGGGTTGTGGGGATAGGGTCGGGAGTGGGATTGTTGTCGGTGCAGACTCAATGGGCTGAATGGCCTCCTTCTGCTCTGTAGGCATTCTATGATTCTATAATTCTATACACTTATGTAAAGGTGACTAAACACCCACATGTATGATAAATAGTTATACTTCTTTGGAAAGTATTTTTAAAAAGAGAGGGGGATGTTGTAATACACCTTAAATGGATAGTAGCATGCCAACACTGGAAGGGAAGTATGTCAGGTGATCCAGTCTCAGTTTCACGTTGACCTGCAAGCAGAACATAGAGCACACAGCTCTGCTGATGTCTTCGAGCATTCTATCCATGTATACATGTTCTCATGTGACTAGTTTAAATAAATGAATGCACTGAACAAGACACTAAAAATACAATAACTGGACTAATACCATATTTTGGGTGGGATTTTCCCATCACGCTTGTCCCAAAACCGGGGAATCCCGCCCGAGGTCAATGGACTTTTGCGTGGTCCGCCACCCGTCCGCTACAATTCCCGTGGCAGGAGAGACAGGAGAATTCCCCTCATTATTTGTTTCAAAGAGGGAAAAAGGAGTCCTTGTCGCTCCTCTTAGCAGTTTCAAATCAAGCACCTTGATGCAAGTCAAGTAGAGATGACCTTCTTAGCTCTCTTATGTGGTGGCGGCAGTGCAAAGCAAGACACCGGAAACAATTATATGGATCCTTGCCTTTAATGTCAAACTCGGCTCTATTGATGGATCAAACCTCTTGTTCTCAAATATGCAGTTAAAATATTAACCATTTAAAACAGAAAACACAAATCAAGAGTTATGGGGATAAGGCGGGAAAGTGATATTGAAGATTATATCAGACCAGTCATGAGTTTATTGAATGGCGGAGCAGACTTGATGGGCCAAATGGTCTACTTCTTATGCTCCTACATCTTACGGTCGTAAGTTGGTGTTTGCATAAGTAATAGCTAATATTTTCAAAAGATCTATATTTTGATTAACTGTAACCACAAATATTACTTGTTAAATTTTGGTGAGGAAAGAAATTCTAACTCTAGTTCTACTTTAGAGAAAAAGCTCTACAAAAGAGAATCACCTTACTTGCCACATTCGGTACCCACCATTTGATAGTATACTTCAGGTTTGGCTGGCTGACGGTGCTATCGTCCAGGAATATGGTGGAGCATGAGCTGTATTTCCTTCTCATCTGTCCTGGAGGGTGCTAGGAAGCAAGACACAAATTAGATATTATGAGATGCTGGCTCATACGGTACTCATTTCATGACAACATTTGGTCCTGACACCATTCCAACAGGTTTTAGCATGGCTTCAGCAACCAATTTAGGAGAATTTTTTTTTATTCATTCGTGGGTCATGGGCGTCACTGGCTGGCCAGCATTTATTGCCCATCCCTAGTTGCCCGAGGGCAGTTGAGAGTCAACCACATTGCTGTGGCTCTGGAATCACATGTAGGCCAGACCAAGTAAAGACGGCAGATTTCCTTTCCTAAAGGACATTAATAAACCAGATGGGTTTTTCTGACAATGGTTTCATGGTCATCAGTAGATTCTTAATTCCAGATATTTTTTTTACTGAATTCAAATTCCACCAGCTGCCGTGGTGGGATTCGAACCCGGGTCCCCAGAACATCAGCTGAGCTTCTGGATTAATAGTCTAGCGATAATACCACTGGGCCATCGGCTCCCAGAAAGTGAAACTTCACAGGCATTGGAAGTAACAAGACAGGTCATTTATATTTCTAACTGAGATGGCAAGAGACCTGCACATTTACAAATGTGAAAGGTTCAGTACGAGAAATTTCCCATTAGCGTTTTATATTACCCATTGTGTAAATAAGAAATCATCAGTGCAATGCAAAATCAAACCTCTTTAATCATTTGTTTACAAGCAAACAATGTGATGGCACCAATCAAGTTGTCATTGTTGTGTCACTTCATTACGATATCACCCAGAGGAAAAACATGACACATCGTTCTTTTTACAAACAGAAAAGTTTTACACGAGTATGTTTTCATTAAACGCAGTTAACCACCTATTTAGGCCACTACTTCAACATTTTTAAGTTCCAAGGCCGACTCAAGAACAGCTTCTTCCCTGCTGCCATCAGACTTTTGAATGAACCTACCTCGCATTAAGTTGATCTTTCTCTACACCCTAGCTATGATTGTAACACTACTTTCTGCACTCCCTCGTTTCCTTCTCTATGAACGGTATGCTCTGTCTGTATAGTGCGCAAGAAACAATACTTTTCACTATATACTAATACATGTGACAATAATATCAAATCAAACTTTTTATTTCAAAAAGCCATTTAGTCATCGAGGTCATGGAAACAGACCCTTCAGCCCAACTTGTCCATGCCGTCCTTTTTTTTTTAAACCCCTAAGCTAGTCATTTCTTAACCTCCCATTCTTTTTCTCAGCATCTAATTAATGGGTGAGTGGATGGCTGATTGTTTCCAACTTCCATCAGCCCACTCCATCCTATTCTACTCAATAATTCTAGATTCATAGATGTCTACAGCACCGACGGAGGCCATTCAGCCCATCATGTCCATGCCGGTCAACAAAGATCTGACCATACTAATCCCATTTTCCAGCGCCCGGTCCATAGCCCAGGGGGTTATGTCAGTGCAGGTGAATATCTAAATAATTCTTAAAAGGTTAAGAGAATTTCTGACCCAACATCCTTTCAGGTAGTGAGCCCCAGACTCCCATCACCATCTGGGTGGAAAAGTTTCTCAACTCCCCTCAGCCTTCTACCTCATCTTTAATGTATGCCTCCTGGCTATTGACCCTTCGACTAATGGAAAAAGTGCCTTCCTATCCACCCTATCACTGCCTCTCAATCTTACACACCTCTATCAGGTCCCCTCTCAATCTTTGCTGCTCCAAGGAAAACAGCCCCAGCCTATCCAATCTCTCCTCAGAGTTCAGACCCTCCAGCCCAAGCAATATCCTGGTCAATCCACTATGCACCCTCTCCAATGCAATCACATCCATCCGATAATGTGGTGACCAGAACTGCACGCAGTACTTCAGTTGTGGCCTAACCAACATTTACACAATCACTACCTTCCCCTCCAAAGTCTGATCATTTCAGCTGATTGTATTTCATTTTCCACTGCTCCACATTGAGCATTGCAAGCTCTGTGTCAAGACCCACAGGCTCAAAATCCAAAATACTGCTTTCAAGAAATCAGTCCTTGCTCTATGGCCTCACCTTGCTTCATTCTGTGCTTTCATTGCCCTAGCTCCCTATGCAACCATGTTCTGCCTACTCGTCCTTCTCTGCTTCCATTTACAGTGGCTTTCATGAATTCTGAGGTTAGAGTGCAGAAGATGGCGAGGTGGCACAGTGGTTAGCACTGCTGCTTCACAGGGCCAGGGACCCGGCTTCGATTCCCGGCTTGGGTCACTATCTGTGCAGAGACTGCACGTTCTCTCAGTGTCTGCATGGGTTTCCTCCGGGTGCCTCCCACAGTCTGAAAGACGGGCTGGTTAGGTGCATTGGCCATGCTAAATTCTCCCTCAGTGCACCCGAACAGCCGCCAGGTGTGGCAACTAGGGGATTTTCACAGTAACTTGAGTGCAGTGTTAATGTAAGCCCACTTGTGACATTAATAAATAAACTAAGAGGAGGAGATCAGACTTGTCAGATAGTCTGTGCAGTTCAAGTTCGAGTGCACTAATGCGGAGAGGCAGAGAATATGGAGACAGGAAGGGAGCATGAATGTGAAATAGAACAGAGTGATGAGAGATACCAGGAGCAGAAGATGGAAACATGCACTAGGGAGGCTGACAGTAGTTTTAGGAGAGTGATAGGATTTCCGAGGGGCTGCGAAAGAGACATCAATGAATTTTTAAAAAACTGCCCAGGATAAGACACAAGTCTGGAGGTGAGATGCAGGAAGGCCAATGTGGGGAAACTATAAAGGCACGCTCGCTCTGTATGCTGGAGGTTCATGCTGAGAAAATAAGAATACTCTTCCTGAACAAACAATCTATCATGCTTCAAATCACACATGCCACGGAATTTGATTTCCCATAGGAAGAGGACAAGTCTCGTCCATATATCTTTAGGGTATTTTTCCAGGAACACCATAACAATTACCCATGGCAATGTCACCAAAATGGAATATTTACAAACCACACCCAACCTCCCAAAGAAAAACACAAATTATACTGAATAGAACCATAGAACATAGAACAGTACAGCACAGAACAGGCCCTTCGGCCCACGATGTTGTGCCAAGCTTTATCATAGTTCCCCAGAAAGAGAGTGAGAGAAAGGGGAGGATATGGGAATCTATCACTATTAGCAGGTTGCAAGAAGAGGACGGATACAAGTATAGAAAGTGTAAATGGCACCAGAAGTTCAACGTATAATCCAATCAGTTGACGAGTCAAAGAATCATAGAATCTCTATAGTGCGGAAGGCCCAACGAGTCTGCACCGACCACAATCCCACCCAGGCCCTATTCCCACAACCCCACACACTTACCCTGCTAATCCCCCTGACACTAGGGTCAATTTAGCATGGCCACTCCACATAACCCGCACATCTTTGGACTGCAGGAGGAAACCGGAGCAACCAGAGGAAACGCACGCAGACACGGGGAGAACGTGCAAACTCCACACAGACAGAGACCCAAGGCCAGAATTGAACCCGGGTCCCTGGCGCTGTGAGGCAGCAGTGCGAAACACTGTGTCACCCTAAGTCCTCTCTGAAATATTTTAAATTCTTGGCCAGAAACACATATGTATAGCTGGAATTACTATCCCTGTGAAGACCTGGGTTTCTACAAAAAATTAGAAACTTGAATTCTGAAATTAGTTAAATTGCAATCTGATTCAGGGTCAACTGATACTGGCATTGGCACTGATGATGTTATGCAAGTAAACACTGGTAAGAGAAAAATCATATTTACACCTAATAAAGCACATTATCATTTTAAATAAAATATGGCTCAATAATGTCTGCTGATCCTTTAGCTTGCTACTAAAAGCATGAGGAAAATGGCCTTGCATCAGATTCCCTCTCCTCCTCCTTCAACCACCCCCCACTGCGAATGCTCTTTACCAGTGACAGACTGCACCATGCCACAACGCGTCAGTGCATCAAGCAGCCACAGTGGTTTGCATTGTAGCCTCACAGCACCAGGGACCCGGGTTCGATTCCCGGCTTGGGTCACTGTCTGTGTGAAGTTTGCACTTTCTCCCCGTGTCTGCATGGGTTTCCTCCGGTTTTCTCCCACAGTCCGAAAGACGTGCTGGTAAGGTGCGTTGACCTGAACAGGCGCCGGACTGTGGCGACTAGGGGAATTTCACAGTAACTTAATCGCAGTGTTAATGTAAGCCTTACTTATGACTAATAAATAAGCTTAACTTTACTTTTTTTTTACATAGAACAGCATGCCCTTAGGCGCAACAGTATGTGGGACGGGATCTTAAGTTTAGTTTCAGCTTATTTATTAGTGTCACAAGTAGGCTTACATTAACACTGCAATGAAGTTACTGTGAAAATCCCCTAGTTGCCACACTCCGGCAGCTATTCGGGTACAACAAGGGAGAATTTAGCATGGCCAATGCACCCCCTAACTAGCACATCTTTCGGACTGTGGGAGAATACCAGAGCACACGAAGGAAACCCACGCAGACACAGGGAGAACGTGCAGACTCCGCACAGACAGTGACCCAAGCCGGGATTTGAACCCGGGTCCCTGGCACTGAGGCAGCAGTGCTAACCACTAACCACTGTGCCACCGGACCCTCTCCCTGGAAGAAAGCCAATGCAGGTTTGCCACAGCAACATTTCCCGAAATGTTATTGCGGGTGGAGCACAGCTCCCAGTCTCTGCTCTGTGCCAAGCTTGCGCTGCAAGCCATCCTTGCCAAATACCTGAGATGTGTCCAGTAGTTACAGCGCAGGATGGCTGTAGCTCAACAGCATGGTACAGCAGTGATATTTCTGTTTGACTGGCAGGAACCTTGGCAACCCAGAGAGTTATAAACAACAGGCAAGTGGAAAGAGAAATGACGAAATGGAGGAGCATGAGAACAGCAGAGAAAGGCATTGTTCAAAATCAAATAATATAATCACCATGCCAGCATATAAAAAGAGAACCAAAGGAAACAGGGCCTTGCCGCACTGAACAAACAGTCCTCGTGATTAGTGCAACAAACGCTTTAAGGATAAAGGGAAAAACTTGAAAAAGAAAAGAAGAAAATAAAAATGACCAAAATTAAAAGCACAGGAAGAAATGAAAGAAATAGGCTACCCCCATACTTTCCTCTCCCATGCAAGGAATCACGCCTAATCTATACGAGAATCAGAACCAAATCGAACGATAATATTCCCAGACATTTTTTGCATGCATTCACATGCCATTCTTTCACAGAACCTCAAAGCTCCATATGTGTTGCCATATTCCTGTAACCCAGAGGCTTTCAAACTTAAACTTGGTGCTACTTAATCACCTTATTAACTAACCGCGCCTCTGTTTCCTACTCTGTTCCAGGTTTCTCAATTTAAAATAAAAAGCACGGTTTGAATGGGTCGCAGCATAGAGGGAGGCTCTCAACTACAGCAACAAAATGAGTCGCATTCTCCTGCCTTTCCCCTGCAGTCCATTGTCAACTCAGACAGTGATTCAGTTCCATTTCCCTGGCGTCCATTGGATCTGCTTCCATCACACCCTCAGGCAGTGCACTCCAGATCTTAACAGCTCGCTGCATTAAAAACTCTTCTCTTGTGTCGTTTTTGGTTCATTTGACATTCACCTTAACCGGTCTTCTCTGCTTCCCAATCCTCCTGCCAATGAGGAACAGTTTCTCTCTATCTAACCTGCCCAAACCCCTCGTGATTTTAAATACCTCTGTCAAATCTCCTCTCAAAATCCTCTCTTCTCCAAGGAAAACAGTCCCAGTTTCTCTACTCTACTTATGTCATTGAAGGTCCCCATCCCTGAAAAGATACACATAAATCTGTTCTTCGCGCTCTTTATGCCTTTACATCCTTCCCAAAGTGTGTGATGCACAGAATTGGCCACAATGCTCCAGTTGAGACTGAACTAGTTTTATAAATGTTCCCAATAACTTTATTCACTTTCATGCAGCATGCCTCACTGTATAAAGTCCAATAACCCAAATGCCTTATTAACGCTGTTCTCAATCTGCCCTGCCTCCTTCAAGAGTCTGTGCTCATATCGCCCCAGATACCTCTGCTCCTGCACCTTGCTTAGAATTGTATTTCTTATGTTGTATTGCCTCTCTGCATACCAAAATATATCACTTCACTGCATTAAATTCCATCTGCTCATGCCACCAGCCTGGCTATATCCTCTTGACATTGATCACTATCCTCCTCACAAGTCATACGCTTAAGTTTATTTCCCTACTATTGTCCCAAGTAGGCTTACAGCAACACTGTAATGAAATTACTGTGAAAATCCCCTAATTGCCACACTCCGGCACCTGTTCGGGTACACTGAGGGAGAATTTAGCATGGCCAATGCACCTAACCAGCACATCTTTCAGTCTGTGGGAGGAAACCAGAGCACCCGGAGGAAACCCACACAGACACAGGGAGAATGTGCAGACTATGCACAGGCAGTGACCCAAGCTGGGATTCGAACCCGGGTCCCTGGCATTGTGAGGCAGCAGTGCTAACCACCGTGCCACCTACTTCCAAGTCTTGCGTCATTTGTAATTTTTGAAATTGTACCCAAGTCACTAATATGGATCAAAAAAGCAGTGGTTCCAATGCCAACCCTACAGGAAGCCTGTGCTGAAAAACAACTGTTCGCTATAACTCAATGTTTCCTGTCACTCAGCCAACTTTGCATCCATGCTTCAACTGTCCCTTTTATTTTCTGGGCTTCAACTTTGTTGACAAGCCTATTGATGTAGCGCTTTAATAAATGCCTCGAGGAAGTCCGTGTACACCACAGCAACCGCTTTCCCTCTTCAACTCACTCTGTAACCTCATCAAAAACTCAAATCAAGTTTGTTAAACGTGATTTGCCTTTAACAAACCTGTGCTGGATTTCCTTAATCAATCCACATTCGTCCAATTGCCTCTATCTTCATAGAAAAAACATTCTGGTTTCACATAAACTGCCATTTAACTGAACTCTACACTCTGTCACTAGAGACTATTTGAATCTTACAAACATGTACTATTTGAACTTGAATCCAGAGTTGCATTCAAAGGTTACTTGTTTAATAACAGTGCGATTGCGAGGTTTAAAAAGCTGGATCCACTTATGTGCAGGCAACAACAGGAGAATTTTCCCTTTCAGGATTTCTGGTCACCCTGAGGGACCATGTCCGTAATCGTTGACAGATATTCATTTATTAGTAATAGTAAAAAGCAACGATCATACTGTAGTGATACACAGGAGGCCAGATGTTTCTCTATCCACTGCATTTCCTCTTCCCCGTTGTCTCTGACAGCTCAAGTTGCATCGTGCATCTCTCCACAATTCAGAGAATGGACTGTGCTTGACGTGTTCCTCAAGCCCCTAACATTCCACTTCTACCTGTCACTAAGTTGTCCAACAGCAGCTTGAGGTGACTGTTCCTGCACTTTTCTCCCTCTTCTCAAAGGGGTGTGAAGAAATGAGAAGGCCCTGCACTCAGCATCTGGCTGGAGACTCGTACGAATCTCTGATGGCACTGCCAAGATTACAAAGATTGCTGCATGGGTAAATCCAAACCCAAATGCCTTGTACCCCAACCCCACTACCAGCACCCCATGTAACACAAACACTGTGCCCAGATCCTCTTTTATGATGTTATTTAATTTGGCATTACCACTCCACTTTCTTTAATTCTTGCTTCATGAACGTTATTCCTTATGTTTGGCTTCCCTTTCCCTCCAGATAAGTTCATCTGACACTCTTAGAATCCCTACAGTGCAGAAGGAGGTCATTCAGCCCATCGAGTCTGCACAGACAACAATCCAACCTCGGCCCTATCCCCGTAATCCCAGAAATTTACCCCGTTAATCCCTCTAACCTATGCATCCCAGGACACTAAGGGGCAATTTACCATAGCCAATCCACCCAACCCCTGCACATCTTGGACTGTGGGAGGAAACCAGAGCACACGGAGGAAACCCACGCAGACACGGGGAGAACGCGCAGACTCCACACAGACAGTGACCCAAGACAGGAATCGAACCCAGGCCCCTGGAGCAGTGGGGCAGCAGTGCTAACCACTGTGCCACCCCCAACCAATGTGTGCCAGCTTCTGACCAAAAACTGACCAAACGCTAACTTCACAACAACTTAAAAACTAAATTCCTTCACTCATTCTTTCCCTTTATAAATGTGGAAACAATATTTTACTTGGCAGTTTTTAGGCAGTATAGAACTTGAGTATCGCTGAGAAAAGAGAAATGCTGTCAATGTTTTTCCTCTTGCGCTCATAAGGACAGATGCAAGAATGTCAAATTTTAAAGAGAGCAACAATTTTACTGCATGAAAAGGGGAGCTGATTGGCTGGCAAGTCAGCTTTAATTGGTTGAGACATTGCCATGGCAAATGCCCCAGGGAGCCATTGAAACCATAGTTTTGTTTATTCAAAAGGGTGCAATGCCTGGACATATTCTTTTTGCCTGCAGATGACAGGTCCTCACATACATATGTAGTTTCCAGCAAGGGTAGCTGAGCTCATTTGCAAGTCCGACTGATAATCTGAAATTAGTCGTCAGTGCATTTGAAATGGTTAAGCATGTGCTGCCCAATCACAGAACCACATCTAATTCTAGACATTGGGCTGAATGTTTGTCTTTGAGGTGGGTAAGCAGGAGTTGGGAAATTTCCCAACTTGGTGCGCCCATCTCAGAAGAAAGTGCCAGCAAAGTGCCACTAAAGATCCAGTCTGTCACCCTTAACCCACACTGGTGAAAATCAGGAACCCCAGGAATGAGGTCAGGAATCATGGAGTCAGATCCCGGCCACCATCTTTACAGTTCCACGGAGTCTCTGTGACCCCGTGAAAATCCAGCCCACTATGTTGAGTTTTGTAAGCATGGGTTGGTGGAGTATGGTCATTACTCTGCCTATTGTGAACACCCAAAGTTTACAACTTATTTAAGATCATCAATCGGGCTCGCAACTTACATTTGCTCGAAGCTACACATATTGATGTGCATGGACCTGTCCTCTGCAAGCAAAAGGAATATGTCCAGACATTGCATCTTTTTTAATAAACAAAAGCATGGGGGACAATAGTTCTTTGAGGCATTTGCCATGGCAGCTTCTCGACCAATCAGAGCCAATATGCCAAACAATCAGCACCCCTTTTCTCATGCAGTGTCAATCGTTTAGGATTGAAAGTAATAGGGCAATTGTTATGGGGGATTTTAACTTGACTAATATTGACTGGAATTGTTATAGCTCTAGCTCGTTAGAGGGGTCAGTTTTTGTTCAAAGCGTGCAGGAAGGTTTTTTGACTCAGTATGTAGACAGGCCAACTAGAGGTGAGGCTATATTGGATCTGGTGCTGGGAAATGAGCCAGACCAGGTGCTAGACTTGGAAGTTGGTGTGCATTTTGGTGATAGTGACCACAATTCGGTTACGTTCACCTTAGTAATGGAAAGGGATAGGCATGAACCTCGGGCCAGTGGTTTTAGCTGGGGGAAGGGTAATTATGAGGCTATTAGGAGAGAACTAGGAAACATAGGTTGGACTAGGAGATTACAGGGACTGGGAACGTCCGACATGTGGAGTTTTTTCAAGGAGCAGCTACTGCGAGTCTGTGATAGGTATGTCCCTGTCAGGCAAGGAGGAATTGGTAGGGCTAGGGAACCGTGGTGCACCAAAAAAGTTTCTTTGTTGGTTAAAAAGAAAAAGGAGGCTTATGTTCGGATGAGACGTGAGCACTCGGGTAGTGCACTAGAAAGCTTTAGATTGGCTAAGAGGGAGTTGAAGAGCGAGCTTAGAAGGGCTAAAAGGGGACATGAGAAGACTTTGGCGGATAGGGTTAAAGAGAATCCTAAGGCGTTCTATAGGTATGTCAAGAACAGAAGGTTGGTTAGGGCAAGTTTAGGGCCAGTTATAGATGGTAGAGGGAAGTTATGTGTGGAACCGGAGGAGATTGGTGAAGCATTGAACCAATATTTCTCTTCGGTGTTCACGCAAGGGGACATGAATATAGCTGAGGAGGACACTGGGTTGCAGGGGAGTAGAATAGACAGTATTACAGTTGATAAGGAGGATGTGCAGGATATTCTGGAGGGTCTGAAAATAGATAAATCCCCTGGTCCGGATGGGATTTATCCAAGGATTCTCTGGGAGGCAAGAGAAGTGATTGCAGAGCCTCTGGCTCTGATCTTCAGGTCGTCGTTGGCCTCTGGTATAGTACCAGAAGATTGGAGGTTAGCGAATGTTGTCCCATTGTTTAAGAAGGGGAACAGAGACTTCCCCGGGAATTATAGACCGGTGAGTCTCACTTCTGTTGTCGGCAAGATGTTGGAAAAAATTATAAGGGATAGGATTTATAGTTATTTGGAGAGTAATGAATTGATAGGTGATAGTCAGCATGGTTTTGTGGCAGGTAGGTCGTGCCTTACTAACCTTATTGAGTTTTTTGAGAAAGTGACCAAGGAGGTGGATGGGGGCAAGGCAGTGGACGTGGTATATATGGATTTTAGTAAGGCGTTTGATAAGGTTCACCATGGTAGGCTTCTGCAGAAAATGCAGATGTATGGGATTGGGGGTGATCTAGGAAATTGGATCAGGAATTGGCTAGCGGATAGGAAACAGAGGGTGGTGGTTGATAGTAAATATTCATCATGGAGTGCGGTTACAAGTGGTGTACCTCAGGGATCTGTTTTGGGGCCACTGCTGTTTGTAATATTTATTAATGATCTGGATGAGGGTATAGTTGGGTGGATTAGCAAATTTGCTGATGACACCAAAGTCGGTGGTGTGGTAGACAGTGAGGAAGGGTGTCGTAGTTTGCAGGAAGACTTAGACAGGTTGCAAAGTTGGGCCGAGAGGTGGCGGATGGAGTTTAATGCGGAGAAGTGTGAGGTAATTCACTTTGGTAGGAATAACAGATGTGTTGAGTATAGGGCTAACGGGGGGACTTTGAATAGTGTGGAGGAGCAAAGGGATCTAGGTGTATGTGTGCATAGATCCCTGAAAGTTGGGAATCAAGTAGATAAGGTTGTTAAGAAGGCATATGGTGTCTTGGCGTTTATTGGTAGGGGGATTGAATTTAGGAGTCGTAGCGTTATGTTGCAACTGTACACAACTCTGGTGCGGCCGCACTTGGAGTACTGTGTGCAGTTCTGGTCCCCACATTACAGGAAGGATGTGGAGGCTTTGGAGAGGGTGCAGAGGAGGTTTACCAGGATGTTGCCTGGTATGGAGGGGAGATCCTATGAGGAGAGGCTGAGGGATTTGGGATTGTTTTCGCTGGAAAGGCGGCGGCTAAGAGGGGATCTTATTGAAACATATAAGATGATTAGAGGTTTAGATAGGGTGGATAGTGATAGCCTTTTTCCTCTGATGGGAAATCCAGCACGAGGGGGCATGGCTTTAAATTGAGGGGGGGTAGTTATAGAACCGATGTCAGGGGTAGGTTCTTTACCCAGAGGGTGGTGAGGGATTGGAATGCCCTGCCAGCATCAGTTGTAAATGCGCCTAGTTTGGGGGCGTTTAAGAGATCCGTAGATAGGTTCATGGACGAAAAGAAATTGGTTTAGGTTGGAGGGTCACAGTTTTTTTTTTAACTGGTCGGTGCAACATCGTGGGCCGAAGGGCCTGTTCTGCGCTGTAATGTTCTATGTTCTATGTTCTATGTTTCTCCCTTTGAAATTTGGCATTCTTGAGTGTGTCCTGTTGTGTGCAATTTTGACTCAAGTAAGGGTGACAAACAAAATAACGACAAAGTAATCAGTTCATTCTGAGAACTGATTCTCTTTGAAATCAAAATCTTCTGGATCATCATGTAGCTATCCTGACCAAATTCAGTGTCTAGAACAGTGGAATGGCTATGCCCAGGCTATAGGCAGAACCAGAATGCAGCAAGAAAACACTACTTACATGATTTATATAGAGGCTTTTCCGTTTCTCTCTCACTGTAAAACACAGAATAATAAAACATTGTTAAAAAAAAGCTTCAAATGATAGCAATAACAGCTTGCATTTATTAGTAAAGATCCTAAAGGACTTCACAAAGGAAAATTAATACAAAACCAATGAAAGCGAGATTGGGTAAGATGGGCAACGGTTTGGTTAAAGAGGTGGGTTTTAAGGAAGGTCAGAGGATTGGAAGTGATAGGGAGTATGGGTGGAGGCATTGCAGGAATGCATTTGATGAAAAAAAGTTTATTTATTAGTGTCACAAGTAGGCTTACATTAACACTTCAATTAAGTTACTGTGAAAATCCCCTAGTCGACGCACTCCAGCGCCTGTTCGAGTACACTGAAGGAGAATTTAGCATGGCCAATGCACTTAGGGAGCACAGCTTTCGGACTGTGGGAGGAAACCAGAGCACCCGGAGGAAACCCACACAGACACGGGGAAAACATGCAGACTCCACACAAACAGTGACCCAAGCTGGGAATCGAACCCGGGTTCCTGGTGCTGCGAGGCAGCAGTGCTAACCACTGTGCCGCCCAAAGAGAGAGAGAGATGGAGAAGGGTGGTGGGGGAGGGGTGCATGGAGGGGAATGGATGTTCTCTATTTTGTAAACAAAAAACAGGTGAACAAAGATTTCAGGAGATAACTGGTGGGAGATCGAACTAAGTCAGTGTCGCTGATAAGAATAGAATATGGGGACAAATCAAATCATATTTATCTAACTTTATTTTCAGTTGTGCTGTTATCCTGTTTCCCTAAACGCCTCAAACTATTATCAGCATCAATAACTATGGGCATAGCACAAAAATTTGTTCTGCAGCCCTTACTCAATTATTCTTTATACAGCCTTCACTTAGTTGTATTTAAAACCCTTTACAACAACACACATATAATGGTTTGAAGCAGGATTTGTTGTTGCTACAGGTCTCCTTCACTTTCCATTCCCTCTGCTTGTAACTGCAGACTGATTCGGAGGAAGGTCATGATAATGGGGCAGCACAGTGGTTAGCACTGCTGCCTCACAGCTCCAGGGACCCGGGTTCGATTCCCGGCTTGAGTCACTGTGCGGAGTCTGCACATGCTCCCTGTGTCTGCGTGGGTTTCCTCCGGGTGCTCCGGTTTCCTCCCACAGTCCGAAAGACGTACAGGTTAGGTGCATTGGCCATGCTAAATTTTCCCTCAGTGTACCTGAATAGACGCCGGAGTGTGGCGACTAGGGGATTTTCACAACAACTTCATTGCAGTGTTAATGTAAGCCAAATTGTGACTCTAATAAATAAACTTAAACGTATAATAATGATACAGAAATTCAGTGTGGCAAATATTTCTCATTATTGTGAAATTATGTTTGAATGTTACTCATTATGATTAATTAACTTTCCTACTGCACAGCATTGATTCAATTCTACTTCATTTATAGATCAATACACACATATTTCACTGTTTTAATACTAAAAATGATCAGTTTATGCAACGGTGTACAGTTCATCCAACTCCAGATACAAATTCTCTGCCTGCGAATCGGTAAAGTTGAACATACTTTCACCAATTAATGGAACCTGCCCCTGCCTCCTGGAAGAAAAATCCAATTATACAGAACACTTTCTCCCAAGTCGATTTTGCAGGAACTTCCCCGACTCTGCGCTCCCGAATTGGGAACGAAAATTCGACCCTCGTGCTCTAAGAGCAACAGACCCACCAGAGGAGATTGTTTTGCAGCTCAAGGGAGCTCCCAGTGAGGTGGAATTCGATTCAAAGTGAGCAATGCTGCGTTAACATTTTTACTCACTTGGGCTTTCAAACTTACACAGTCAGCAAGGACATAAAAATGAGTATCACCTTCACAATCTTCCAGGACTGCCACCAGCGGAAGCCAGATTGGTACACGGATAATTAGGACAGATAATTAAAACTTACATCGTCTTCCTCTCCCTCTGTCATTCCCCTGTTCCTAGCTACCTCATGAATACCCTCGTAGAATGCCTTCCTGTACTAATATACCTACTCCCAACTGAGATGTGAAGAAAACCATTCCCTACAATTTGGTCTGTGATCCCACTAATTCACTTTGGGTTATCTGAACTCCTCAATAAGGTGTTATTGAAACTCCTTTAAACGCATGAATTAATGCCCTAACATTGGTGAATGGACTGATACAGACCCCGATGTCTCCTTCAAAAAGGAATGTTTCCTAAATGCTCCCAAGTTTAAGATAAACGCAAAATACTGTGGATGCTGGAATCTGAAACAAAAGCAGAAAAATGCTGGAAAAACTCAGCAGGTCTGGCAGCATCTGTGGAGAGAGAATAGAGTCAACGCTGAGTCTGGATGACCCTTCGTCAGAGGTGACAGCAAAGAGAATCAGCAGAGATTTATACTATGGGGGGGCAGGGGTGGGCGTGGAATGGGACAAAGAGAACGCAAATGAGGATGCAGCAGGCTGAGAAGGTGCTAAAGGAGAGCTGGAATGGAGAAGTGGAAAAATGGAAATGAGAAAGGAGGATGATAAAATTGGTGAGATGAAATGAAATAAAATAAATGGAAATGGGGTGAAGGTGGAATGGAGAGTTCATGCTCTGAAGTTGTTGGACTCAATGTTCAGTCTAGAAAGCTGTAAAGTGCCCAATGGGAAGATGAGATGCTGTTCCTCCAGTTGGTTCTATCTCTCTCCACTGATGCTGTCAGACCTGCTGAGATTTTCCAGCATTTTCTTTCTATTTGATGATGGAGCAAGTAGATATCTATGAAGAAGCTTCTATCACAGACATTCATATCAAACTGGTCAAAACAGAATTGACAGCTGAAACAAGACTCAAAGTGAAAATATATAGTCCATGCTACATTGCCAGTTAAGATCAGTAACTGAAGTTTAGCATACATACAATTAGATACGTCAACTCTCCTTTGGAATGCTCAACAGACAATATGCCTTTTATAAAGCTTAAACTTTTCATTTTTAATACCTCCGACCTGTTTCGGGAGAGGATTTTTGTTTTTATATATCTTCTCATTGGCTTCTCAACCATATCTAAAAATTAGCCATCCATTAAATTTTTAATGAGCTTTCCTCACTAGCTCTCAATTGCTAATAGCCTCACCTTAGAGACCCTTCACAAGTGCTATGACAACCAGCAGCGACCACCATCATTTGCATATCTTTACACCACAAATAAGTTAAGACTGAGCTCTCTTAACCAAAATAACTGAGCTTGTTCTATTCACATCTGCTATTGCTGGGATATGTTTTATAGCTTTTTATCCATCTGAAAATATTAGACTTAATGAAACATTAAAATGTTTCGAATACGTTCTTGTCCTATGCCTGACTGCATGGAGTTTGCACGTTCTCCCCATGTCTGCATGGGTTTAGCTATAGAAGAATCTTGATTGGACTTATTATGTAAGAGGTACATATATTGGGTATACAGTGAAAAGTATTGTTTCTTGCGTGCTCCTCAGACAAAGCATACCATTCATAAGAGAAGGAAACGAGAGCGCGCAGAATGTAGTGTTACAGTCAAAGCTAGGGTGTAGAGAAAGGTCAACTTAATGCAGGGTAGGCCCATTCAAAAGTCTGATGGCAGCAGGGAAGAAGCTGTTCTTGAGTCGGTTGGTACATGTCCTCAGACATTTGTATCTTTTTCCAGACGGAAGAAGGTGGAAGGGAGAAGTCCGGGGTGCGTGGGGTCCTTGATTATGCAGGCTGCTTTTCCGAGGCAGCAGGAAGTGTAGACAGAGTCAATAGATGGGAGGCTGGTTTGAGTTCACAGCAATTTGCCATCCATGAGACCAGGGAAAAGGTTGGAAGAAGATTTCTCGATTTCTGGTGCTGCTACATTGTGAATTCCTGCTCTCAAAGTTTCACCACGCACACACTTTGAAAGAAGAATAACTTGTATTCGTGTGGCACCACTAACATCGCAAAACACTTTGCTGGAGCATTATCAAACAAGAGGCAGGGAGAATCAAGCAGTAACTCACACAAACACATGGAATCCCTACAGTGCAGAAGGAGGCCATTCAGCCCATTGATTCTGCACTGACTCTCCTACAGAGCATCTCACCCAGGCCCTATCCCCGTAACCCCACGTATTTACCCAACAAATTCTCCTAATCTATGCATCTTGGGACACGAGGAGACAATTTAGCCTAGCCAATGCACCCAACCTGCACAGTTTTGGCCTGTGGGAGGAAACCCACACAGACACGGGAAGAACGTGCAAACTCCATGCATCAGTCACCCAAGGTCGGAATTGAACCCGGGACCCTGGCACTGTGAGGCAGCAGTGCTAACCACTGTGCCGCATACTGCTTTAGCTCCTCTCCTCATCTATCTGTCTGAGCACAGGACTTGTGTTTTGCGTTTGATGGAACTGAAGCCTTCTATTAAATTCACTGCTGAAGTCAAAGGGGAAATCAGCCATGGGAAAGAAATGAAAAATCCTCAGGCCAGCTTTGCCCGTTTGGTTCACGGAACAGCTACTGCCGATAGTCCACGTCGGTGGCTGTGACAGTCCACCTCGGTGGGTAAATAGAAATGTAGCTGCTGTCAAGCGGGGCCTTACTCGATAGGCTCTGCCCACCCAAACAGTTCAAAAATAAATTTTAGTGCTCCAAATCTTCCCAACCCCCACACGGATCTATCACAAGAAAAAACAAAGTTACGAAGTATTGTAGTTAAACAACTGCAGATGCGTGTCCACCCATTGTTAGTTGTCCAGGTGCTGTGGCATCCACGGCGCATTTGAATATTGACGTGAATCGTCAACAAAGTAACTTTTTTTCCTGTGAAGAAAATCTAGCATTGAACCCACTTCAGTTGCAAGACACTTTTGCTTTGAGACAGTGTGCCCATAATGAGGTAAATCATCATGCGAGGCCAGGTGCATTCCCTCATCATGTACAGCACCATATTTTCAATCTTGTCATTCCATCCAATTTCGCAAAACCAGTCCTGCTGGGCCGGGTAATAAAATTCAAATGTGTTTACTCTGAGGACCAGACCCACTGAGTTTAGTTCGTGAAGTATACAGATCGACTGTTCATTTACTTTTTAATTTTATAATTAAATACAAAGGCCCTGATTTTAACAGCACGCCCGCCCCGCAGAACAGCGTTCTCCGTTGGCCTCGAGTGCGATCTTACGAGTCTCGGGCGTGCGGGCTGGTAAAATTCTGGCCAATGTTTTTTTTTTACTGCCAGCGGAGAGAAAATATATGGCACATATTGATGAGTGGAACCATTCATTGACTCTGTCTACACTTCCCGCTGCCTCGGCAAAGCAGCCAGCATAATTAAGGACCCCACGCACCCTGGACATTCTCTCTTCCACCTGGAAAAAGATACAAAAGTCTGAGGTCATGTACCAACCGACTCAACATGTTTAGGTTTCTGACTTCTCTACCCTTTTGTGACACTTAATCCATTGCTCGTCATATTTAGAAGATCAATCCCATTTTAGCATAGAATCCCTGCAGTTCAGACGGAGGCCGTTCGGCCCATCGAGTCTGCACCGACCACAAACCCACCCAGGCCCTATCCCCATAACCCCACGTATTTACCCTGCTAGACCACTGACACTAAAGGGCCAATTTGACATGGCCAATCCACCTAACCGGCACATCTTTGGACTGTGGGAGGAAACCGGAGCACCCGGAGGAAACCCACGCGGACACTGGAAGGTGGTGCAAACTCCACAGACAATTACCCGAGGCCGGAATTGAACCCAGGTCCCTGGCGCTGTGAGGCAGCAGTGCTAACTACTGTGCCACCCAAGTATAAGTTTAAGTATATGATTTTAATGAAGATTTTCCTGCAAGATGAAAGTCTGATTTGTGAAAAACAACAATACAATTAAGAATAAATCACAAAGTGCACTATATTTCACTCCAGCTTCCCACTCTCTGCTTTGCAAACGCTGATCCAATTATTTATTCATCTGCTGTTGCTCAGACTGTGTAAACAGAGTATTTTAAGCTCTTTAATCTGTCCCATTATTGAGAATATAAAACAGCAATCTTCTAAATGAAATAGCTTGGAACAGTACACTTTGTATCTCTCCACCTCTTCGCCTACCAAATAAACTCAAGTCACATTTTCAAATATCCTAAAGGCCGTGTATTCTACATAAAATCTCTTAAAATAAATTGTGGCAAATCATTTCTGCATTTGGCAGAACCATAAATTCAAAGCTGCTTCTCCAACACAATGGAATTCAGTTTAAACCTTTTATCAGCAAGTTACACAGGGGTTCTTGGACTAATTATGTACGTGTTTTTCAGAGAGGCTGGAACAATGCATTTTAGTATATACTTCTACTTAACTGAAAATGGGCACCAGTGATACGTTACAAACCGCAGCAAGTATTTTTTTTAAATTCCCAAATCGTCCCTCGCCGTCACCATCATGGGTGCAATACTTGATGAATTTATAAACCATAAACTTTGTTTACATCTGCTTTGACCCCTATTAAATCAGTTGAAAGGAAGGCTCATGGACTAACAATTGTTATGGGCAGTAAAAACTTTTTGCTTCGATTTATTATTGTCACATGTACTGGGATACAATGAAAAGTATGGTTTCTTGCAGGCTATACAGCCAAAAACATACCATTTGGAGAGTCCATATGGAAGAAGGAAAGGAGAGGATGCAGAATGTAGTGTTAGTCATAGCTAGGGTGGAGGGAAAGCTCAACTTAGTGTGAGGTAGGTCCATTCAAAAGTCTGATGGCAGCAGGGAAGAAGCTGTTCTTGAGTCGGTTGGTACGTGACCTCAGACTTTTGTATCTTTTTCCCGATGGAAGAAGGTGGAAGAGAGAATGTCTGGGGTGCGTGTGGTCCTTGATTATGCTGGCTGCTTTTCCAAGGCAGCGGGAAGTGCAGATGGAGTCAATGGATGGGAGACTGGTTTGAGTGGCGGACTGGGCTTCGTTCACTATCCTTTGTAGTTTCTTGCTGTCTTGGACAAGCAGGAATCATACCAAGCTGTGATACAACCAGAAAAGATGCTTTCTATGGTGCATCTGTAAAAATTGGTGGGCGTCGTAGCGGGCATGCCAAATTTCCTTAGCCTTCTAAGAAAGTAGAGGCGTTGGTGGGCTTTCTTAACTATAGCGTCGGCATGGAGGGACCAGGACTGGTTATTGGTGATCATAAGGTAAAGAAGGATAACTACACACCTCAGATGTGTAACTTCATAGTTATTGCTTTCAATTTAGATGAATATTTTCCTAATTTTCTAAATTTTAGGAATTTTCCTAAATTCCTAATTTTCCTACTGTGCTCCGTTCTGGTCGCCTCACTATAGGAAGGATGCGGAAAAGATTGAAAGGGTGCAGAGGAGATTTACAAGGATGTTGCCTGGATTGAGTGGCATGCCTTATGAGGATAGGCTGAGGGAGCTCGGTCTTTTCTCCTTGGAGAGACGAAGGATGAGAGGAGACCTAATAGAGGTGTATAAGATGAATGAATACTTTTCTTCAGTGTTCACCAAGGAGAGGGGCCATGTTTTTGAGGAAGAGAAGGTGTTACAGGCTAATAGGCTGGAGGAAATAGTTGTTCGGAGGGAGGATGTACTGGCAGTTTTGAATAAACTGAAGGTCGATAAGTCCCCTGGGCCTGATGAAATATATCCTAGGATTCTTTGGGAGGCAAGGGATGAGATTGCAGAGCCTTTGGCTTTGATCTTTGGGTCCTGTCCACAGGGGTGGTGTCAGAGGACTGGAGAGTGGCGAATGTTGTTCCTCTGTTTAAGAAAGGGAATAGAAATGACCCTGGTAATTATAGACCAGTTAGTCTTACTTCGGTGGTTGGTAAATTGATGGGAAAGGTCCTTAGGGTTGGGATTTACGACCATTTAGAAAGATGCGGATTAATCCGGGATAGTCAGCACGGATTCGTGAAGGGCAAGTCGTGCCTCACAAATTTGATTGAATTTTTTGAGGAGGTAACTAAGTGTGTCGATGAAGGTAGGGCAGTTGATGTCATATACATGGATTTTAGTAAGGCCTTTGATAAGGTCCCCCATGGTCGGCTTATGATGAAAGTAAGGAGGTGTGGGATAGAGGGAAAGTTGGCCGATTGGATAGGTAATTGGCTATCTGATCGAAGACAGAGGGTGGTGGTGGATGGAAAATTTTCGGACTGGAGGCAGGTTGCTAGTGGAGTGCCACAGGGATCAGTGCTTGGTCCTCTGCTCTTTGTGATTTTTATTAATGACTTAGAGGAGGGGGCTGAAGGGTGGATCAGTAAATTTGCTGATGACACCAAGATTAGTGGGGTAGTGGATGAGGTGGAGGGCTGTTGTAGGCTGCAAAGAGACATAGATAGGATGCAAAGCTGGGCTGAAAAATGGCAAATGGAGTTTAACCCTGATAAATGTGAGGTGACTCATTTTGGTAGGACTAGTTTAAGTGTGGATTACAGGGTCAATGGTAGGGTTCTGAAGACTGTGGAGGAACAGAGAGATCTTGGGGTCCATATCCACAGATCTCTAAAGGTTGCCACTCAAGTGGATAGAGCTGTGAAGAAGGCCTATAGTGTGTTAGCTTTTATTAACAGGGAGTTGGAGTTTAAGAGCCGTGGGGTTATGCTGCAACTGTACAGGACCTTGGTGAGACCACATTTGGAATATTGTGTGCAGTTCTGGTCACCTCACTATTAGAAGGATGTGGAAGCGCTGGAAAGAGTGCAGAGGAGATTTACCAGGATGCTGCCTGGTTCAGAGGGTAGGTCTTATGAGGAAAGGTTGAGGGAGCTAGGGCTGTTCTCTCTGGAGCAGAGGAGGCTGAGGGGAGACTTAATAGAGGCTTATAAAATGATGAAGGGGATAGATAGAGTGAACGTTCAAAGACTATTTCCTTGGGTGGATGGAGCTATTACAAGGGGACATAATTATAGGGTTCATGGTGGGAGATATAGAAATGACATCAGAGGTAGGTTCTTTACGCAGAGAGTGGTTGGGGTGTGGAATGGACTGCCTGCAATGAGAGTGGAGTCAGACACTTTAGGAACATTTAAGCGGTTATTGGATAGGCACATGGAGTACACCAGGATGATAGGGAGTGGGATAGCTTGATCTTGGTTTCAGATAAAGCTCGGCACAACATCGTGGGCCGAAGGGCCTGTTCTGTGCTGTACTGTTCTATGTTCTATAAGATGTTGAGAGGCATCTCAGAGGCTTTTTCCCAGGGTGGAAATGTCTGCTACGAGAGGACACAGGTTTAAGGTGTTGGGGGGTAGGTACAGGGGAGATGTTAGGGGTAAGTTCTTCACACAGAGGGTGGTGGGCGAGTGGAATCGGCTGCCGTCAGTGGTGGTGGAGGCGAACTCAATAGGGTCTTTTAAGAGACTCCTGGATGAGTACATGGAGCTTAATAGGATGGAGGGTTATAGGTAGGTCTAGAAGGTAGGGATGTGTTCGGCACAACTTGTGGGCCGAAGGGCCTGTTTGAGCTGTAGTTTTTCTATGTTACTATTTATAGATTTCATAGAACACTGCATATAGAGTTTGTGGCACATAAACTGGGCTTCTGGCCGAACTGGCACATGCCAGCTTTTATGCTCCAGACAAGCCCTATTCCACATGTTATAACCCTATCAGTATATCATTCTATTCCTTTCTCACTTATCTTGTTTGCTCCTAAATGTAGCCTCACTATTCGCCTGAACTGAACTACTAGGTGATAACGCATATCACATTCTAACCAGTCTGCGTAGTTTAGCCTGAATTCCCTCAGATTTATTAGTGACTATCTCATATTTGTGTCCTCTAGTTTTTAAACGCCCCCACAACAAGAAACATTTTCTCTACTGCTGCCCCATCAACACTTGGATAATCTTGAAGACCTCTATCAGTTCACCCCTCAGCCTGCTCATTTGTCGGGAAAATAAACACATAATAATTACAGCACAGAAGGAGGCCATTCAGCCTATTGTATCCAGGCCTGCTCACTGAAGTGCTATTCAGCTAGATCCACAATCTATCCTTTCAACATAGCAATTCTATTTTTTTTTCATTTTATATAATTACCCAATTCAAAAAGGGCCCTAATCGACTGAGTCATTCCTGATAATGCATAGCTTTTCAGTCCTGATATTGTCCTTGTGACTCTTACATACTTTCTCTACTTTGGAAACCAGACTGATCACAGTGGTTCCAAGTGTGGTCTACCTCGGTCAAAGCAAATATAAAATATATTCTGGGCTTTTCAATTCAGTCCCGTGCTTGGTTTGCTCTGTTATTCTTATTTTATTAATTTGTGTATCTGTAATCACCTGGGCCTCTGGTTACTCGTCCAATAACATTACCACTACGCTACCACCTTCCTTCATTTGCCACGACCATGTCCGTTCCACAAATCCATTCATATCTTCTTGTACCTTAACACATCCTAACTCAATACACCACTGCCCCCCAATGTCCAAAGAATTTGTATGAATGAAAATATAATAGGTGAGGGAGAGAATTGAAGCATCTGGAGTATACACTGTCCATCAAAAGGTAACTGAGTTACTGTGTTCTGTAAAGTCTGCTCTGTCCAAGACCACAAGAAACTGCAAAGGGTCACGAACAAAGCTCAGTCCATCACGCAAACCAGCCTCCCATCCACTGACTCTGTCTACACCTCCCGCTGCCTTGGAAAAGCAGCCAGCATACTCAAGGACCCCACGCACACCGGACATATACACTCTTCTTCCATCGGGGAAAAGGTACAAAAATCTGAGGACACGTACCAACCGACTCAAGAACAGCTTCTTCCCTGCTGTCATCAGACATTTGAATGGACCCTAACTCGTATTAAGTTGACCTTTCTCTACACCCTAGCTGTGACCGTAACACTACATTCTGCACTCTCTCTTTGCCTTCTCTATGCACAGTATGCTTTGTCTGTATAGCACGCAAGAAACAATACTTTTCACTGTATACTAATACTTGCGACAATAATAAATCAAATCTTATACTGAGGACTCCATTTCTAATGTAAAGGCAATGGGCTAGAACCTATGATCAAAGTAAAGACAAAGTCAACACTGCCTGCTGTTAGTTATGGGTAAATGATCCAGCAACTTCAGGCATGGGGCAGATACGTGACTAAATGTGCATATTCAAAAGTTACTGTTCGAGTTGCACCACTCCCACTAACTCCCTGAAAATGGCATTTTGCCATTCTCCTGAAGTTTACTTTTATACGAGTGTTAAACTCTCCATTTTAACGATACGAAACGTGTTAATGAATGCCAATCAACTTCTCACCCTCTCATTCCTTCAGGTTTGGAACTTGAGCTGTAACCTTATCAGCTCTCACCTTCAGGCAAAGCTAAGCGAGCTGAGGGCCATACAGTTAAGTCTGTGTAGCTGCAGACACCATTCACTACCTGGCTGCTGCAAAGTCTGACCCTGCTACTGGTCTCTACGGAAAATTGCTGAATTCGCTCTGAGCTCACAATTCCCCTGCGCGAGTGGGTTCACGCAGAGATCATAATGATCATGGTTAGTTCTTAGAGTAGTCCTGACCTCCGGGTTGCCTTTACCCCTTTGCCTAGATGCAGTTAAACAGCCAGCTTCTGGGAAAAGACTGTGGCCGTCTGTCATTGAGACAGCAATCTCTGGAATGCTGAGCTAATGGAAATTACTACAAACTAAAAGGTGAAGGTCACGGAAGGTAAATTATCAATGCCCTGAAGCTGAGCGTATAATCGCCGTAAAGTCCTTTTTTGCAATTTGCCCTGATTCAAGTCATTTTGCTTAATTAATGAGACTATTATATGGCTGCGATGCGCACCAGCATCTGGATTAACATTTTAGCATACTTTCATGATAGATCTGATGTTGTGTCACGTGACCCAATCGGTGCCATTTTGGAGCCACCTCTCCCTGAACCTCCAATTCACTGCTTCCCCGCTCCTGTATCCTCCCGCTCACTGCCTCTCCTGCTCCCCAACCCTTCCGCTCACCAACACAACTGCTCACTACCTTGCCCGCTCTCCCACCCTCTCACTCCATGACCTTCCCACTCACTGCCTCGCTGGCCCTCCCGTTCAACACTTTTCCCCCACCCCACAATTTCCCTCACTTGCTTCCCCCCCTCACCACCAGAGGGAAGGTGCAAACAAGAGGAATCCGGAGGGTCAGCGAGTGAGAAGTGTTGGCGAGCGGGAGGGTCAGAAAGTGGTCGAGGTGGTGAACAGGAGGATCGGCAAACTACAAGATTGGGGAGCTGGGATGTGGCAAACAGGCGGACGGCGCGATGGCACAGTGGTTAGCATTGCTGCCTCTCAGCTCCAGGGACCCAGGTTCGATTCCCAGCTTGGGTCACTGTGTGGATTTTGCACATTCTCCCCCATGTCTGCGTGGGTTTCCTCCGCGTTCTCTGGTATCCTCCCACAATCCAAAGATGTGCGGGTTAGGTGCGTTGGCGATGATAAATTGCCCTTAGTATGAGGGGGACTGGCTAGGGTAAATGCATGGGGTTATGGGGATAGGGCCTGGGTGGGATTGTGGTCAGTGCAGACTCGATGGGCCTTCTGCATTGTAGGATTCTATGATTCTAAAAGATTATAAGTAGAAAGAGTTAGCATATTTCCTTTAGAATAAAATGAATTCAAACAAATATCGCAATTTAGTAATGTACAGTATTTCATCTTAAGATGAAAATTTCTTACTGACAAGACAGGACTTAATTACAGCTTTTACATTGGTTGCAAAGGGAAAACCTGATGGCTAAACGTTGTTGCATTTAAATTTGCACTTTTCAGGAACACAGCTGCATTGAATGCAGAATTACTGCATTACTTCTCTGAATAAATCCAAAAGCAAAGGCTTTTGCCTGCAGGTCCCTCATTCCTGGCACAGAAAGAACAACTCAAAGCTGTCTTTCCTGTGCTTTTAGCAACCTTCTAACTGGTCGAGGATGGGGGTGAAAACAAGGAAAATAAATTGGCGGCATTAGCTGTGTCATTATTCAAGAATAAAACAAATAAATCCTCAAAAGTTTACCTGATCTGAGGCTGAATGGCCTCCATTCTCTTAATCATAAATAGAGCAACAGTAAAGGCTTGTTAGTGGAAGCAAGCTGGTTGTTGGTCCATTAACTACTTATTTATTAGTGTCACAAGTAGGCTTAGATTAACATTGCAGTGAAGTTACTGTGAAAATCCCCTAGTTGCCACACTCTGGCGGCTGTTCGGGTTACACTGAGGGAGAATTTAGCACGGCCAATGCACCTAACCAGCACATCTTTCGGACTGTGGGAGGAACTGGAGCACTTGGGGGAAACCCATGCAGACACGGTGAGAACGTGCAGATGCTGCACAGACAGTGACCCATGTCAGGAATCGAAACCGACAGGTCCCTGGCGCTGTGTGGCAGCAGTGCTAACCGCTGTGCCACCCACATAACTTTAAAAACTTTACTACACAATAAGAGACATAGGAGTATACAGTGCAGAAAAGGCCCTCCTGGCCCATCGAGTCTGCACCAGCAATATCTACCACTAAAGGCGAGCGTATCCCATTTTCATGCAGTTGTCCCATATCCGTGAATATGATATCTGAAGTGCTCATCCAAATATTTATTAAAGGTTGCAAGGTTTCTGGCCTCGGCTACTTTCCCAGGCAGTGCATTCCAGATTCCCACAACACCGAGCAAAGAAGTTTTTACTCAAATCCCCTCTGTCAGCTCTTTTAAGACTTAGAATCATAGAATCCCTACAGTGCAGAAGGAGGCCATTCGGCCCATCGAGTCTGCACCGACCACAATCCCACCCAGGCCCTACCCCCACATATTTTACCCGCTAATCCCTCTAACCTACGCATCTCAGGACTCTAAGGGGCAATTTTTAATCTGGCCAATCAACCTAACCCGCACATCTTTGGACTGTGGGAGGAAACCGGAGCACCCAGAGGAAACCCACGCAGACACGAGGAGAATGTGCAAACTCCACACAGACAGTGACCCGAGCCGGGAATCGAACCCAGGACCCTGGAGCTGTGAAGCAGCAGTGCTAACCACTGTGCTACCGTGCCGCCCATACTGTGCTACCGTGCCGCCCATAATTTAATAACTTAAATAACAATGTGGCACAATACAATAAAACGCCTTTCTTTGGAAGGATAGTTAATTAAAGCCACATACTATTGTTAGTCCATTTGCCACTTCTGAAAACCCCCTGATGCATTTTGTTAGATTGTCTAATCAACGTCAAATTGCCTATTATGAAACAGAGGCATGTGATATGTTGCAGTCAGTCACCTATTCTTTTGAATAATTCAAACATTGCTCAGGCAAGGCCTGGCTAATTACGCAACTTCATCTCAATTAAGTGGCGTGGCTGATGGATGAGGAACAGAATTACCATTAAGCATCTTCATGTCTGAAAGATAAAAATTACCTGAGAACACAACTCAACCATCACATCATTTGTCAACAGTAAAAAATGTTCCATTGATCTGGAGCATTATCACCTCCTCAGACACTTCAAAAGCATCACAAACAATGGGACTGCTTTTTGAAGTGTTATCATAGAATCCCTACAGTGCAGAAGGAGGCCATTCGGCCCATTGAATCTGCACCGACCACAATCCCACCCAGGCCCTATCCCCATAACCCAATGCATTTACCCTAGCTAGCCCCCCTGACAATAAGGGGCAATTTAGCATGGCCAATCCACCTAACCCGCACACCTTTGGACTGTGGGAGGGAACCGGAGCATCCAGAGGAAGCGCACGCAGACACGGGGAAAGAATGTGCAAATTCCACACAGACAGTGACCCAAGCCAGGAATCGAACCTGGGTCCCTGGCGCTGTGAGGCAGCAGTGCTAACCACTATATCACTGTACCACCCCTTGTGCCAACCCTACTTGTTATGTAGGAGCTAATTTTCACACAACAACAACAGATGAATGATTGCCCAGAGAATTTGTTTTGGGAGGGGGTGAGGTGGGAGGGGGGGAGGGGGGGGGGGGGGGGGGGGGTTGTGCTTGAAGGACAAGCGATGTCTACCACACCAAGATAATCCCCCGTTCTTCTTCAAATACTGTCATGGGATCGTTTGCATTCAGTCGAATGGGCAGACCAGTGGGGCCTCAATGTCGTTTTTCATTAAAAAGGCAGCATTTATCATAAGGCAGCACTCTCTCAGTGCTGCGTTGAAGTGCTAGTCACTCTAATAGTAGAAGGGTCTCCCCACAGATCCATGCGCTGTATAAATTATGCTCATGTCACATTTGGAGTTACCTCAATGCCGTTCTGGTCATGTGGGGAGTACGTTACTGTAGTTGAGAAAGTAAAAGCAAGGAAAAGAGGCAACTTTAAGTTGACCAAAATGCATTTGGAGATTAAACCGAACTGATCTCAATGCTTGTATTTACAGAACATCACATTTATTATTGTGTGGTAAAATTCAGTCAAGCAACCTATATCCCTAATGGAGTCACCACAACTTAAGAGTTAAAAGACTACTCACCGTCTGTCTGAGACTTGCTGAGGAACATTGTACTAGCACGGGGATGATCCGAGGGGTTAAATTCCATGTTTAAATCTATGGAAGAAAAAGAAAACGGAAATGATGACCATCCAGGACAAAGTGGTTAGCACGATCAGCAACCTGTGCATTAGCATAAGCAACCAATCCCTCCATCTGGCGTAGCACGGCTGCAGTACACACAGCTCACAGGAAGCTCTGCAGTACGCTGGCGAGGCTCCTTCAGCGACAAAAACTCGTGAGCTCTGCCACATAGGATCACAGGAAAGCAGGTATTCCGAGTCGCACGCCATTCTGACTTGGGCAGGTATCCTTTGTGGTTATTGAATCTAAATCTTGGAGCTCTCTACCCAAGTCACAACCTTGACCTTGCCATGTTCATCTTCAACAGCCGATTCCCACTCACCCTTCTCCCCAGAAAAGACAGGCCACAGAACCTCTCCTGCAGGAGGCAGTTATCTGACTCATTCTGCCTGTATTAGCTCTTTGAAAGAGTTATCCAAGTACTCCCGCCACCCCCGCACCTCCCCATAACCCTGCAGATTCTTCCTTCTCAAATAAAGGCCCAATTCACTTTTGAAAGTTAATCTCCAATCTGCTTCATTCATTTACTCACACAGGCCATTTCGGATCATAACTTGCTGCATTCAATATTTTTATTCAATACGACAGCATGGGGGGAGGATTCGTGGGAAAGTCTTTTTCTGTGCACTAAGCACAATAGCATAGTAAACAAATAGTCATTGGGTAATACAGAACTTGAGTATTGCTGATAAAAGAGAGACGTGTCAAAGCTTTTCATCCTGCACTCATCAGAACACTTGCAAGAATAACAGTATAAGGGGAAAATGACAATTTATACTGCATGAGAAGAGGATGCTGATTGATGGGAAGCGGACTCTGACTGGTAGAGACATTATGTGGAGATGCCGGCGTTGGACTGGGGTAAACACAGTAAGGAGTCTAACAATACCAGGTTAAAGTCCAACAGGTTTATTTGGTAGCAAACGCCACTAGCTTTCGGAGCACTGTTCCTTCGTCAGATGGAGTGGAAATCTGCAGATTTCCACTCCATCTGACGAAGGAGCAGCACTCCGAAAGCTAGTGGCGTTTGCTACCAAATAAACCTGTTGGACCTTAACCTGGTATTGTTAGACTCCTTACTGGTAGAGACATTGCCATGGAAAAGGCATCCATTGATGGATAACTGTCAAGCATCGTTTGAAATCTGAGCTAGGCTGCATCCTGATTTTTCAAGGCATTGCCCTGAGGAATGAATCAGCAAATATCTGTCCCTTAGTTTGTTGAGCTGAAACAGGCACAGTATGTGCACATGTTCTCTCTGTCTGCAAAGAACCGGGCCCTGTGTGTTAATATATGTGGCTTCAAGTCCATGTAAATGCGCTATACTGTGAGCCCGACTGAGAGCTTCAAGTGTTTAGGTGTCCAGATCACCAACAACCTGTCCTGGTCCCCCCATGCCGACACTACAGTTAAGAAAGCCCACCAACACCTCTACTTTCTCAGAAGACTAAGGAAATTTGGCATGTCAGCTACGACTCTCACCAACTTTTACACATGCAACATAAAAAGCATTCTTTCTGGTTGTATCACAGCTTGGTATGGCTCCTGCTCTGCCCAAGACCACCAGAAACTACAAAGGGTCGTGAATGTAGCCCAATCCATCACACAAACCTGCCTCCCATCCACTGACTCTGTCTACACTTCCCGCTGCCTCAGAAAAGCAGCCAGCATCATCAAGGACCCCACGCACCCTAGACATACTCTTCCACTTTCTTCCGTCGGGAAAAAGATACAAAAGTCTGAGTTCACGTACGAACCGACTTAAGAACAGCTTCTTCCCTGGTGCCATCAGACTTTTGAATGGACCTACCTCGCACTAAGTTGATCTTTCTCTACACCCTAGCTATGATTGTAACACTCTCTCGCTTCCTTCTCTATGAACGGTATGTTTTATCTGTATAGCATGCAAGAAACAATACTTTTCTGTATGCTAATGACAATAATAAATCAAATCAACTGAAAAAATCAAATCAAATCAAAATCAATCTGAAATTGGTCAGCATAATGCTTAGCACCCTGAGGATTATTTAGCAAGTGTTGTCCAATCATGGAATCACATCCAATGTTGTACCTTTTTTAAGAAACCTATTTTTAAAAAAAATACACAGAACACACGGGAGAAATCTCCCTGAGATGAGAAAGAAACAGCTTCCCATCCTTCTGAAAGATGCAGTGAGTAAAATGTGCAGCTAACTGGTAGTTCCAGAATAATGAATAGATGGGCTGAATTTCCAGCTGCTATTTAGGCTTGGTGATCACGGTCCACTTCAACCACCGTCAGGGTAAAGTCAGTTGAAGGGCACAATGACTGGCGAGATGGTTAGCTCTGCACAAGTTTCTAACTCGATAGTTACTTAATAGGCCAATGAGTTTTCAAAAGGAAGTTAGATATAGCTCTTGGGGCTGACAGGTTCAAGGGAAATGGGGGGAGAAGGCAGGATCAGGGTATTGAATTTGATGAACAGCCATGGTCAAAATGTCTCGAAGGGCCGAATGGCCTACTCCTGCTTCTATTTTCTATGTTTCTATGAGACACCACATGACTAAGGAAACCCTTCACCAACTGAAATCACAGCAGACGAAACAAAATTCACGTACGATTGTGCTGCATGTTATTCTTTTCTGATTTTGTTAATAGTAAATAGAAACCATCCTATTAGACATCAATATAAATTAGGTCATATCTCATAAACAACAGAATCATGAATGATTTATGAGCCATCTGCGTCTGTTAAATAAAGTGATATCTCAAGGTTTAATGGGCAGGTTTTGGTTCAGGTCAGATGTTCATTGACAATCTGTTTGAAGTTAATTTTATTTTTGTCAGACGGTTGAAGAGTAACTCAAAACTTAGCACACTTAACACTTAGCAAGGTATCTCTTACATAGAGCACCTATAACAGAGGTGGCATTCCAATCTTGGAGAGCGAAGGTAATTTTCTTGAGTAAATGGAGAATGTTTCACGTGTATCTGCCAAATACTATGTTTAAGTCAATGAGACGGCACAACAATGCCTCAAGTGAGTCAGACAGATTTCCTTCAGACACGAAACAGACAGAAGGATAAGGAAAATCACTTGACATCATCTGGATCTTTATTCCATAGGAGACAATAGTAACGCCCTCACTTGAACGACGCCTGGATTTTTGCTTCTCCTTCGAAGATCTTTGCAAGGACTCATTGCTCACCTGAATAAGCACTTCCCAATATTCGTCGAAAATAGGTTCTTTATCAGTTTGATCCTTTATTTTCTCATACTGAAGCAGCAATTTTAATTCAAGACAGTACATTGGATTAATTCGATGATTGTGGACTCAAGCTTTCAACTTAGACTTGGGGAGGCAATGACTGAGTGGTATTATTGCTAGACTATTAATCCAGAAACTCAGCTAATGTTCTGGGGCCCCGGGTTCGAATCCCGTCAAGACAGATGGTGGAATTTGAATTCAATAAAAAATCTGAAATTAAGAATCCACTGATGTCCATGTCGATTGTCCGGAAAACCCATCTAATGTCTTTTAGAGAAGGAAATCTGCCATCCTTATCTGGTCTGGCCTATATGTGACTCCAGGCCCACAGCAATGTGGTTGACTTTCAACTGCCCTCTGAAATGGCCGAGCAAGCCACTTGGTTCAAGGGCAATGAGGGATGGGCAACAAATGCTGGACCAGCAGAAAACAACACAGTTCTCTGCATTTTGCAACTCTGTTGTTGCATGCACTTTTTATTTGCTTATAATTTAGTTATACTACATTTAGACATCAGTTGGACCATTTAAGCTCAGAAAACAATGAGTAGAAATAATTAAGAGGATAATATCTGGGATACCTGGGGTCAGAAGACAGAGATACGAGGACAGGAAGAAAAAAGATCACGCGTCTCAGTTTTGAAAGGAGGTAAATGAAAGATGATCATTTGAGATGGAATAAAGAAAGAAAGTTCACCACTTGAGTATTGCTGAAAAAGAAGAGAAGCGCAATCAAAGCTTCGCGTCTTGCACTGATCAGGAAAGCTCACATGTATCCAACCATACTGGAGGAACAACAATTTATATTGCACGAGAAGAGAGTGCTGAATGCTGAGGCAAATGGATTCTGATTGGTGGAAACGTTGCCATGCAGAATGCAGCATGGAACAGTTAACTGCCCAGTTCTGTTCTAATTCAGATTAGGCAGGTTGTGGTCAAGGCATTGCCCTGGGGAATGATCCAGGAAATTACTTCTTTAAGCTTCTATTTAGTTGAAAAAGGGACAATGTGTGGACACGTTCCTTCTGTCTGTAAAGTACAGGGCCCTGCGTGCGAATACATTTGGCTTCTAGCATGTGTAGGTGAGCACTCTGAGAGCTTGACTGACAATCTTAAATTGGTTTTCAGTGTAATTCTCAGCACACTCAGGATTGTTTAGTAGGTGCTGTCCAATCGCGGAATTGCATCTAACGTTGGACACAATGGGCCCGATTTTACCATCGCGTTGCGCCCATTTTCGGGTGTAAAATCTTGGTAAAGTCGTACGTGAGGCGAGTAGCACAATCTGCACCTGCCTCCCCGCCTGTTCCCTTTTCACCAAGGGCCGAAAATGGCCGTGATCGGGACCGCGTCCGAAACAGGCGCGACAGCCATTTAAACGCATTTCAATTGACTTAATGGGCTGCACGCCCAACTTTACTGGCACTTCCCCCTTTACCATCACCTTCCCCCATTCAGAATCGGCACGAAACAGATGTGCTGCATATAAGTTCGATTCAGGCACTCCAGTTAGTGAGGAGGTAGGTGCCGAGCGTCCGACAGCTCTCCGCTTGAGATCGGCGGGGGGGGTGGGGGGTCTGCTGCCACTCTGCCCGAGATAAGTGGAGGGAAAGGCGGGTCCGCTGCCACTCTGCCTGCGATCAGTCTGGGTGGTGGGGGGAAGGGGGGGGGGTCAATAATGTTGTGGGGGCGGGGCAATGTCTGTGGGGGCCAGGGGGAGGCATTATCCGACCCGGGAGCGATGTGGCAGGGGAGCAGCATTCTATCATTTTTTTTCCTGCACCTGCGCAGTTGGAGGCTCCGATCGGAGCTGCAGGATTTCGGGTGCGTTAAGCCCCGCCCACAGGCTTCTGCAGCGTGATTCAGAATCACTGATATTTCTGCAGGCAGAGTGCGTATGGGGGCGCCTGAGAACGGGTCTAAAAGTCGGATCTGAAACACTCCCAGTTTCAAGTCTGCTCAGCACTTAAAATCAAAATGGTAAAACAGGGCCCAATGTTTGGAGTTTTGCAAGCACGGGCTACTTGAACTCTGCGAGTGTGTCCCTTTTTTCAACAGCACTAAAGAAATGAAGAATAAGCCTGGGTTTCTATTGTGCCTTTTGCATATTTGATACGTCTCAGAGCAAATTACAACAAAGAAATTAGTATGAAACTTTAATCACTGTTGATGTGCAGCCAAATGAAGCAACCAATTTGTGCACAATAAGATGCCAATAACCACAAGCAGCTGAGAATAGCCAGATAACCTATTATTGGGAATAAATATTGGCCAGGGCGCTGATGCTGCCTTTTGCCACATTGTGCTTTGGGTCTTTTACATCCATTTGAAAAGGCAAACGTGCCCTCAGTTTGACATCTCACCTGAAAGATGGCATGTCTGATAATGCAGTGATTCCTCAGTTGCACACTGAGCCAAGATGATGTTTTTTTTTAAGTTCATTCTTGGGACATGGGTGTCGCTGGTTGGCCAGCATTTATTGCCCATCCCTAGTTGCCAGAGGGCAATTGAGAGTCAACCACATTGGTGCGACTCTGGAGTCACATGTACACCAGACCACGTAAAGACGGCAGATTTCCTTCCCCTAAAGAACCAGGTGGGTTTTTCTGACAATCGACAATGGTTTCATGGTCATCAGTTGATTCTTAATTCCAGATACTTTTTACTGAATTCAAATTCCACCAGCTATTGTGGCGGGTTTCAAACGCTGGTCCCCAGAACAAAGAACAAAGAAAATTGCAGCACAGGAACAGGCCCTTCGGCCCTCCAAGCCTGCACCGACCGTGCTGCCTGACTGGACTAAAACCCCCTCCCCTCCCAGGAACCAAATCCCTCTATTCCCTTCCTATTCATGTATTTGTCAAGACGCCCCTTAAAAGTCACTAACATATCTGCTTCCACTACTTCCACCAGCAGTGAGTTCTAGGCACCCACCATGCTCTGTATAAAAAACTTGCCTCATACATCTCCTTTAAACCTTGCCCTTGGCACCTTAAACCTATGCCCCCTAGTAATTGACTCCTCCACCCTGGGAAAAAACTTCTGACTATCCACTCTGTCCATGCGCCTCATAATCTTGTAGACTTCTATCAAGTCGCCCCTCAACCTCCGTCGCTCCAGTGAGAACAAACCAAGTTTCTCCAACCTCTCCTCATAGCTAATGCCCTCCGTACCAGACAACATCCTGGTAAATCTTTTCTGTACCCTCTCCAAAGCCTCCACATCCTTCTGGCAGTGTGGCGACCAGAATCGAACACGATATTCCAACTGCGGCCGAACTAAGGTTCTATAAAGCTGCAACATGCTTGCTAATTTTTAAACTCAATGCCCCGGCCAATGAAGGCAAGCATGCCGTATGCCTTCTTGACTACCTTCTCCACCTGCATTGCCACTTTCAGTGACCTGTGTACCTGTACACCCAGATCCTTCTGCCGATCAATACTCTTAAGGGTTCTGCCATTTACTGTATATTTCCCATCTGTATTAGACCTTCCAAAATGCATTACCTCACATTTGTCCGGATTAAACTCCATCTGCCATCTCTCCGCCCAAGTCTCCAACTGATCTATATCCTGCTGTATCCTCTGATGGTCCTCATCACTATCTGCAATTCCACCGACCTTTGCATCGTCCGCAAACTTACTAATCAATCCAGTTACATTTTCCTCCAAATCATTTATATATAATATTACAAACAGCAAAGATCCCAGCACTGAGCCCTGAGGAACGCCACTTCTGCCACAACATTAGCTGAGTTTCTGGAATAATAGTCTAGCGATAGTACCACGAGGCCATCGCCTCCCCCCGTGACATCTAGAACTTGGGAGGCTGGCACCCCCAGTTTAGTGCTCCTGATGTTATTATTTGCCAGTTGGTTAAAAAAAATACACTAGCAGGGAACATGTGAATGCTGATTCGAAGGACATGAGTACATTTATTTCTGTTTCATTAAGCTAATAATTTTTAAAGCATTATCCGATATAACTAAGGAGTCAGGATTTACACTGCTAATGGCTGGCTTCACAAGGGAGCTGCTGCAGGTACTGTTAGCTTTCGTAAATGAGAAATGTGAATGCGTCATGTTTAAGCTCCTGGTGGCACATATTGAAATATCATATGGAATGATTTTCACCTAATAATCAACATGTATTATATACCGTCCATCCTATATATATATTGTATAAACAGAGGATATATGTGTCGGATTAGTTTGAGATTTTTTTCCAGATTCTAACCTCACTGAAGTGAATGGAAAAGAAAACTTAGCAACATGGAGAGGAAATTAATTGATGGGAGAGGAAATTAATTGGCGGACAGGAAACAAAGAGTTAGGGCGTTACTTTGACTGCAGAAGGGGTAGAAGAGCACTGTGGGCAGTGCTGCATTCACTTTTGTTCGCAGTACATGGAATCATACAGTGCAGAAGAGGCCCCTCAGTTCATCGAGTCTGCACCGACACGCGCGCGAGAAACACCTGACCTTCCACCTAATCCTATTTACCAGCACCTGGCCCACAGCCTTGAATGTTATGACATGCCAAGTGCTTATCCAGGTACTTCTTAAAGGATGTGAGGCAAACCTCGCAGGCAGCACATTCCAGACCATCACCACCCACTGAGTAAAAAAGTTGTTTCTCACATCCCTCATATACAGAAGATTTGGACTTAGATAGATAAAATGATCTCAAAATGTGTTGAGGACAGTAGGGAGCTTGGCAAAGGAGTGAGAAGGATAATCGAAGTGTCAGGAAAACATAGATGGGAGGAATGGGAAGACAGGTAAGTAGATGGAATTTAGCACAGTTAAGTACAAGGTGTTTTTTTTAGCCATTCGTGGGACATAGGCATTGTTAGCTGGCCAGCATTTATTGCCCAATCTTAGTTGCCCTTAGGGAGGCAGTTGAGAGTCAACCACATTGCTATGGCTCTGGAGTCACATGTAGGCCAGACCAGGTAAGGAAGGCAGATTTCCTTCCCTAAAGGACATTAGTGAACCAGGTGGGTTTGTCCCGACAATCAACAATGGTTTCATGGTCATCAGTAGATTCTTAATTCCAGATATTTTTTATTGAATTCAAATTCCACCATCTGCCGAGGCGGGATTCGAACGCGGGTCCCCAAGATATTAGCTGAGCTTCTGGATTAATAGTCTAGCAATAACACCACTAGGCCATCACCTCCCCTTCTGGGAGAGAAAAAAAAAAGGAACAGGACAACGCACTTAGCGGAAAAACAATAAAGAGGTTCAATGCACAATTTCCTGCGAGTGAGTGTGTTGGTGCACAAGATCAATAGAATTAGGTGGTTCATAAAGATGGAATTTTCTTCATACAAGCAATTTTAATTATGAACTTAAACAAAATATTTGTTGACCATTTGCTAAAACCACAGAGAACAATTAATGTGGATTCATCAGGATGATGCAAGAGAAGGAAGCTACATTTGATGAGAGACTTCAGGGGTGGAATTTTCCTGTCCCACCCACCACAGGAATCATAGTGGGTGGGAAAAGTTACAGTTTATTTATTGGTCACAAGTAGGCTTACATTAACACTGCAATGGAGTTACTGTGAAAATCCGCCAGTCGCCACACTCCAGCGCCTGTTCGGATACACTGAGGGAGAATTTAGTATGGCCAATGCACCTAACCAGCATGTCTTTCAGACTATGGGAGGAAACTGGAGCTCCATGGACCATGCAGAGGTCCATTGACCTCCGACAGGATTTTCTGGTCTTGGGGCAAGCGTGGCTGGAAAACCCAACCCCAGGTAGTGGGACTATTTCAAGTGGAGCACAAATGGTTCACAGGAGCAATCCAACTACCAGCAATGGTTGTTGAATAGCGATTAGAAGCGAGAAAAGTGGCTATTTTTCCCCTTCCTTGTCATTGGCATTTTTAATAAATGAATAAGTGGAAAGGAGCTCTCTTGGAATGCTGATGTATTTTGGAAGGGCAGTTCATTCTTTTGTTCTTCAAATTGTGTACCACAGCCTCAGTTAGTCAAGAAAGGAGGGAGAAGATAAGCTTGTGAATAATTTGCTGCGTTCAGTTTGGAAACATAGCAGGACTTTTCAGCCAATTACCGAGCACAGCAACTAATAAAATAATTCATGAATTTTTAAATTCAGAAAAGGTGCAACCCCGATCTCATTTACATTGTGAAAAGGTCTCCTGTCACTTTAAAATTGTTAAATGATTAATAATCATTGGGTAGAGGACAAAATTAATGCGAGAATCCAAAAAGCACAGGAAGTGCGTTGAGCAGTCATTAGACAGCAACATTAAATAAAAATAGTGACATCTCTGGCACATTTTAAGGAAACCTGACGCCTCTAGAAAATTATTCCAGCATGAATATGAACCATTACTCGGGATGAAATTTTCAGTGTTCTGAATAAAGCAAGCCAGAAAACAACATAAAACAGGAGCTGGATCAAAGCATTGCAATATTTGCTGACTGCTAGCTTTTTCCCTCTTCAGGCAACACATAGAAACATAGAAAACTGGAGGAGTCGGCCATTCGGCCTCAACTGCTTTCTGTGTTGCAAATTCCACAGGTTCACCACTCTCTGGGGTGAAGAAATTTCTCCTCATCACGGACCTGAAAAGTTTAATACCCCTTATCTTTAGACCGTGACCCCCTCGTTCTGGACACCACTACCATCAACACATTCACTTCAACACCACTATACTTCAAAACATTTTTAACTGTCTGCAAAATACCATTTAAGGTAGCAAGGAGCTGAAACTGACATCACCATCACAATGTGTTTACTGGCCACATGACCTGAAGTTATGAAACGCTCTATGTAAATGGAAGTTCATTATTCAGATTCCAGCATCCGCAGTATTTGGCTTTTATTTCATTATTTAGAGTCAGAGTTACACAGCACAGAAAAGGCCCTTTGGCCCATCGAGTCTGCACCGACAATAACTACCACGAAAGGAGCGCTAATCCCATTTTCCAGCACTTGTCCCATATAAATCGCATGTTATGATATTTCAAGTGCTCATCCAAATATTTTTTTTAAGATTGCAAGGTTTCCGGCCTGATCTTTCTCAGGCAGCGCATTTAGATATAGGCTAGATACAGCACTTGGGGCAAATGGGATCAAAGGTTATGGGGAGAAAGCAGGATTAGGCTATTGAGTTGGACGATCAGCCATGATCGTGATGAATGGCGGAACAGCCTCGAAGGGCCAAATGGCCTCCTCCTGCTCCTATCTTCTATGTTTCTATTCCAGATTGCCACCACCCTCTGAGTGAAAGGGTTTGTTTCTCAAATTGCCTCTAAATCTCTGCCCCTTACCCTAAAACTACCCCCCTCCCCAGTAATTGACCTCCTCAACCAAGAGGAACAGCTGCTTCCCTACTCATCCTGCCCATATCCCTCATAATCTTATACTCTGATTACTAGACAGAACAAAAGAACTGGAAGCCATTGATAAGAAAAAAATACATTTTGTGTGCAAAGACAAATGGGAATACATCAGGTATTGGGCTCACCATTTCATTCAAGGAACATATTTATAAGAGTTCGAAGAGGTCATCAGTTTACTTGGGTGTCTACAGTAAAATAGCCAGAGAGAAAACGTTGCCAAAACTGCAACAATCACATCTAGTGAAAGGTCATAACCACAGGCTCTTATCTCATGAATCCTTAGAAGATACAGTACAGCAGGTGAGATACAGTTTACCAGCTCAGAATTATTTGGCAGTGAAAATGTGGCACGGCAAACCAAACTCCTCCAACTTGGGCTGGGGAGTGCCAGCTCCCTGATAAAGATGCCAACGAGTGCAAAAACTTGGAAGATGTTGAGTTGTCAAAGCTCAGCCAACAGGAAATGGGAAACGAATGTCAACACAGCACAAGAACCGGAGATGGGAAGAAGCAGAAACACTTTGCAGAAAGCAGAAGCGTTGTTTATAGACAGACCTAAATAAGCGTCAGCGATCTCTTTGATGTGGATTTTCCTCCTTCCCGATGTTAATTTGAATCTGGCACCAAGTCAGGGGGAACGAGAGGCATTCCGCAACAGCGACGTCATCATGCAAGGTCAGCAGCCAATCACATTGAAAAATTCCCACAGACCGCAGACCAGGAAACGCAACAATTATCCTTCAATGTCAAGAAATTTTATATCGCATGAAATAAAGATTGGAGCTTACACATTAGAAGATAAAATATCAAATATTAGAAATTATACATTTTATATTAAAAACAATGGAATTAGCATAATGGAAAAAATATCAACACAACTAAAAAATTGTTTTCTAGTGCTAGATAGGTTGTACAGCAGTACTTGGGACTTGCTGTATTATTAAAATCCTAGATACCAATTATTACTAAAGTGCAATTTTTTCAAGCATTCTTTTATTTTGAATGATGTGTCATTGTCACGTGTATTAGTATGGATGAAAAGTATGGCTTCTTAGGCGCTTTACAGACAAAGCGTACCGTACATAGAGAAGGAAAGGAGAGAGTGCAGAATGTAGTGTTACAATCATAGCTAGGGTGCAGAGAAAGATCAACTTAATATGGGGTAGGTCCATTCAAAAGTCAGAAGGCAGCAGGGAAGAAGCTGTTCATGAGTTGGTTGGTACGTGACCTCAGACTTTTGAATCTTTTTCCCGACGGAAGAAGGTGGAAGAGCGAATGTCCGGGGTGCGTGGGGTCCTTAATTATGCAGGCTGCTTTTCCGAGACAGCGGGAAGTGCAGACTGAGTCAATGGACGGGTGGCTGGTTTGCGTGACACACTGGACTTCGTTCACACTCTGTAGTTTTTTGTGGTCTTGGACAGAGCAGGAGCCATACCAAGCTCTGATGCAACAAGAAAGAATGCTTTCTGTGGTGCATCTGTAAAGGTTGGTGAGATTTCATGTTCGTGTGACGTGGGTGCCGTTGGCAAGGCCAGCATTTTTACTGTCCATCCCTAATTGCCCTTGAAAAAGCAATGAGCCACCTTCTTGAACCACTGCTGACCACGTGGTGTAGGTACACCCACAGTGCTGTTCGGGAGGGAGTTCCAGGTCTCTGACCCAGCGACAGTGAAGGAACAGTGATATATTTCCAAGTCAGGATGGTGAATGGCTGAAGGGGAACTTGCGGGGGGGCGGGCGTTCCCATGTATCTTGCTGCCTTTGTCCTTACAGGTGGCAGAGATGGCAGGTTTGTAAGTTTATTACAGCGTGAAAGGGAAGGTTCTCCATTCGGTGATTTTTAACAATTGCCGTCTGCGGGGATATCCACAGATTAACTGTATATGTGCAGGCACTGACAGTATCACCATCATTCTAACTGCAAAAACCCAGGCCACTGAAGCTGATAATCATAGCAGGGACAAAGGTTGCCTTCCTTTTTGATCAAAAGCAAATATTTAGCCTTCGAGGATACTTCCTGCCATCAAACAAAATCCCATCAGCAATTAACTGTAAACTTAATAGATTTATCGCTGTACAAATGTGTTCTGAATATAAATATCGGTGTCACAAGGGGATCGGATGCACAGAAGCATCTGACTCGCGGGGAGACTGCTGGATTTATCCAAAGAGAATGCTTCTCTCTATTTGGCTAATTCAAATTACTGTTAATCATGTCACAGACGATTGTCTCAAATGGGCCACTTGCCTCTCACTGTTCAGACTGTATATTGTCACGCTGCTCACAAATCAGATTTCCATGTGGCTTCAGATTTTCAAAGACTTAAAACAGCATTTGCGAGATCTTTGCAGCATCCGTGAAAAAAACTGCATTCAATGCATTTTTGAATGACGTGGGTCTGATAGTTGTACGCCTGCATCTCCCCCACAGGGACAGCCCCCTGAACAGCCATATGTTTAGGAATACTGAGCTTTCCTTGAGCAAATTAATTCTGCCCTTAATGTACTTGGCACCCTGAGAGAAGGTTCTGCCCCATCCTGTACAACCCAAACGCACAAGTTGCATGGATAATTACAGTATTGTAATGAACTGGGAAAGCCAACATGCCAAACATCAGAAAAGTGGAGTGGAATCCTGATCGGACAGCAGTGTGAGGCCAGACTACTCAAAAAAAAAAAGCCTGGAAAAATTGGTCTTTGTTCTAATCCTTTGTTTTTGTTTCTTCTGTTTTCTGGTTGGCCTGCATGTGGTTGTTTAGTTTAGATCATAGAAACCCAACAGTGCAGAAGGAGGCCATTCGGCCTACCGAGTCTGCACCGACGAGAATCCCGATAACCCCGCATATTTACCCTGCTTATCCCTCTAACCTATGCATCCCGGGACACTAAGGGGCAATTTAGCATGGCCAATGCACCTAACCCGCACATCTTTGGACTGTGGGAGGAAACCGGAGCACCCGGAGGAAACCCACACAGACACAGGGAGACCATGCAAACTCCAAACAGACAGTGACCCAAGCCAGAAATCGAACCCAAGACCCTAGAGTTGTGATGCAGCAGTACTAGCCACTGTGCCGCCCACGATAAAAGCCTCAATGTCATAGAATTCTATGTTGTCAAGACTACTAAAACATAGAAACTAGAAGCAGGAGTAGACCAGTCAGCCCTTTGAGCCTGCTCCACCATTCGTTTTGATGATGGCTGATCATCGAATTCAATATCCTGATCCTGCCTTCCCCTATTTCCCTTGATCCCGACAGCCCCAAGAGCTATATCTAATTTCTTCTTGAAATCACACAACATTTTTGGTCTCAATTACTTTCAGTGGTAGTGAATTCCACACATTCACCATCCTCTGGGTGAAGAAATTTCTCCTCACCTCAGTCCTAATTACCCCTTATCCTCAAACTATGATCCCACAGTTCTGGACTCTCCCACCATTAGGAGCATTCTTTCTGAATCTACTAATATTCAAAAGAGTTGCAATAATTAAAATACAAAATATAATTTATACTTATTATGAGCAGCCCAGTCTTGGTGCCTTGGATAGGCCAGAAATCAGATTGGAGGGAGTATTTGAAGACTGTATGAATTAGTTTCACCTCGACTGAAGGCTTCAACTGGTCCTAAAATGTCCCAAGAAGCATCTCACAAAATCAAAATATACACACTTATAGAAATGGGAGTGCGGCGGAGGACGTTTTTTTCTTTCATGGGACATGGGCTTTGCTGACTAGGCCAACATTTATTGCCAATCACTACGTCTTGAACCACACCAGTCCATGTTCCTTGAATCTTAGAATCCCCTCAGTGCAGGAGTGGACCATTCAGCCCATCGAGTCTGCACCGGCCACAATCCCACCCAGGCCCTATTCCCGTAACCCCACATATTCACCCTGCTAATCCCCTGACACAAAGGGGCAATTTAGCATGGCGAATCCACCTAACCCGCACATCTTTGTAACTGTGGGAGGAAACCGGAGCACCCAGAGGAAACCCACACTGACACGGGGAGGACGTGCAAACTCCACACAGGCAGTGACCCGGGGACGGAATTGAACCCGGGTCCCTGGCACTGTCAGGCAGCAGTGCTAACCACTGTGCCACCATGCCGCCTCAAATGTGGTATAGGAATACCCACAGTGCTGTTAGGAAGGGAGTTCCAGGATTTTGACCCAGCAACAGTGAAGACATGGCGATATACTTCCAAGTAAGGAAGGTAAGTGACTGCAGGGGAACTTGCAGGTGGTGGTGTTCCCAAATACCTGCTGCCCTTCTCCTCCGAAGTTGCAGAGGTCCCCAGTTCAAAAGGAGATTTACCTGCCACATTAAGGGGCTACATTTTGAATGCTGATGTAGGAGATATAAAGGGGTAGTTTAAACATTAGTCTTTATAGACCCCTACTGTATGGACAAAGTCAGTGAAGGAGCCTTGGTGAGTTGCTGCAGGACATGTTGTAGATGAAGCACATTGCTGCCATTGTGCAGTGGTGGTGGAGTGAATGTTGAAGGTGGTGGATGGAGTACCAATCAAGCCAACAGCTTTTTCCTGGACGGATCTGAGCTTCTTGAGTATTGTTGTTGCTGCATTCATCCAGTCCAGCGCAGAGTATTCCATCACATTCCTGATTTGGGCCCTGTAGATGTGGACAGGCTTCAGGTGGTGAGTTACTCACCACAGGATTCCGAGCCTTCGACCTGTTCTTGTCGCCACAATATTTATATGACTAGTCCAGTTCGGTTTCTGGTCAATGTAGACCCCCAGGATGTTAATCGTGGGGGAATTCAGCGATGGTAATGCTATTGAACATCATGGGGAGATGGCTACATTTTCTCTTGATGGAGTTGGTCATCAGTCCAGTCTGTACCACAGGAATACAATGCCTTGCATATCACTCTTCAACCCATCTGAAACCATGCAATCACCTTGGAAAGGCAAACATACGTCTTTAAAAGAATCCAGGCCAAATCGGGGGTGGTGGGGGGTGTAATCTGGAAAATTCCACTCCCATCTCGATGATTGGTCTCCTATTATCAACTGGAAACACTTTCTACAATGTAAAAAATGGATTTGGTTCAAATTTGTTGAGGACACAATTTATCTGCCACATTAAAGGGGCTACATTCTGTATGCTGACGTAGAGGTATAATGGGGCAGTTTAACATTATGGACTCCCAATGCATGGACAAGGAACAATATTTCCATGCAGTAACTTCCAAAGTCAATCCTGTTCAAACAGGATGTGATTGCAAGAGTCAACAATCATCAAAAGGGAGAGAGGAGGCGAGAGATCGATAACCAATTGTCTGCATATGGCGGGCGGATCAATATTATCCTAAACTTAGAACCCTGATGAAACTTTATTGGCTCATTGTCTATTGCAACACATCAAGGAACTGCAGCCTTGTGTACTCGAGCTTCATTTGTCAAAATTTGATTACCTTGTATTTCAAAAACATGGATTATATGAATCCAAATGTAAAACAGTTTGTAAAAATAATACGCAACATAAAAGATGAGACTCTGGAAAGCGTACCAGGGCAGCAACAATCAAAGCAGAACATTTATAATTGGTCAGAGTTCTCTACTAAGATTTATGATTTCAATCCATTCGACTTACTTGCCTAACAATATTTCAAAATAATTTACTATGTAAACAACTGACATTTTGGCATGAACTGCTATTGGATTACACGATTTATCACTATGCGTTGCTACCTTGCAACACTCTGCTACACAATTATCTTGTTTCTTTTTTTTAAGAAAGAAAATTAGTACAGCTCAAAAATACAGACATCACTCCGACAAATTAGCCATCATGTACAGAACAAACAACAACCACCACCAAAAGAGAAAATGCTGGAAATTCTCAGCAGGTCTGGCAGCATCTGCAAGGAGAGAAAAGAGGTGATGTTTCGAGTCCAGATGACCCTTTGTCAAAGCTTTGACAAAGGGTCATCTGGACTCGAAGCGACAGCTCTTTTCTCTCCTTCCAGATGCTGCCAGGCCTGCTGAGATTTTCCAGCATTTTCTCTTTTGGTTTCAGATTCCAGCATCTGCAGTAATTTGCTTTTAACAAACGTAAACAAGTGGGTTTCCTCCGGGTGCTCCGGTTTCCTCCCACAGTCCAAAGATGTGCGGGTTAGGTTGATTGGCCATGCTAAAATTGCCCCTTAGTGTCCTGAGATGCGTAGATTAGAGGGATTAGTGGGTAAATATGTAGGGATATGGGGGCAGGGCCTGGGTGGGATTGTGGTCGGTGCAGACTCGATGGGCCAAATGGCCTCTTTCTGCATTGTAGGGTTTCTATGATTCTAAATCTTATTACCCCTGGAGCCATGTTTATGGACATAAATAACCCTGCAAGTTATCACAGGTCGAATTGAAATGTCAGTCTCATGGGGACGATGCAGGAGAGGGGTTAAGCTGATGACAGCCCACATGTGTAACCTTCCTGCTCAGTAACATTGCATTCTTATCAGCATTGAAGTCAGCAAACGCCCCCATTGCAGCCAAGCAAGAAGCTAATGCAGATATAAAAATTACAACAACGAGATCATTTTCACAACCGGTTGATGGGGAAGGACCACCCAATGTCAAACCTTGAAAGGCAGGCGATTGGCCAGATGTGGCAATGGCAGGCAGAGCAGGAGCACTCCACCCGCACCGACCCCCACCCTGCCCTGACCTTTGCTCTATGTCACAATAGGCACCCTGCAAAAGTGCTAAGGCCTGCCCAGCCTTGAGCTTGCCGATCAACATGCAACAAGCTGTCAGCGGCTACCAAAGCCCTTGTCCAACACCAACCCGGAATCAAGGATCGTACCCTTGGACCCTCTGCATGCTAAGGCTCCCAGCTTGCTTTTTCCATCCCACCGGCTGTCCCCAGTAGTCTCCGGAGACTGTCCTACATTATATAGATGAGATTTGGAAGTTAAAATGGCCAAAAGCCAGAGCCTGATGCTGAGATTTCTGTGGGGTTGTCCCCGCCTCCCCACACCGTCCATCTCAAACCCTTCCGCAAGTTAAAATCAAATCCACAGAGTTTGTCCACAGAGTTTGCAGTTGGAACAGAAATGAATACATTTCATGTGCTTCAGTTTGAAGTTTCAATTTTGCCTTCTTCAATAAATTGACTAATAAATTACTCAGCATCTCAAGAATCAGATGAAGAGTACAATTTATTGCACTGCAAATGATAGGTAGGACTAAATGGCAAGATCGAGACAAGGCTCAAATCCTGTTCGTGCCTTGAAACATGCTCTGTACTTGGCCATCATTCTTATAAAATGAAGTACAGTTGGCCATCTAGCAACCTTCATGGTTGTAATCAGTGCAGTCTGGGAATTTAAACAGACACGGGGCGGGGGGGGGAGAGGAGGAGGCACCAAAGGGTTCGTTTCTTCAAAGAAAATCAAACAGCCTCTATAATTCAAGTATGTGGCCGACGCAATGTATATAAATGTGTTCAGCCCCTCCTGTAAAACGACAAACCAATTCCAAAATGGAAGTGCTTTGGGCTGAGCAAGGTCCCATGGCTCATATTTCATTCTGCACGCCAACTGTCAAAGCACCTTTATTTATCGGATAGTAATTTTAAAAATATTTTAATTCACAAAATAAGACGACCTGTGCTTTTTGCCAATAAAGCAAACCTTCAGATGAATCACATTTTGGAAAATGACATTACCGTACAAGAATCTGCAATTCCTTCAGAAAACAAGGAAACTGTACTTAATCTCTGAATGGACAATAATCCAGAAAGCTTTCTGGCACAATCTGATTCCATTTATGGATATTTAGTTTGAGCTTTTTATTCTGAGTAATTTATCCTTCCCGCACTGGAAAGGGGCAAGCAATAGAAATCACACAGGCAGTGATCCTTTGTCATGTGATGGTTACAGAATGCACGTCCCCTCTTGCTACGGAAGCCCACAATTCAAACCAATCACTACAGTCTGAGTATGCAGTCCAAATTTGGACATCTGAAATGGTGACGATAGCGAACAGGAAACAGGCAAGTGGAATGCATGATCATGAGGCAAACAATTATAGGCGTATGCAATTGTGCTTCATTTATTCATGTTCCAAATTCCTTCGGTTCAGAGTACTGCCAAAATAAAATTGAGTTGGGGCTAGATTGACCCAATGAATGAGGTGCCCGAAGGAATTGCAAACAACAAGCCTTTCGTAAAAGTGAGAAGGCATCTGGGGCTGCTAGCATGGGTCTATGTTCCTCAATTAGTTAATTTTAGGTCAGGGTTTTTGCTTTGGATAAAAGCGAATTACTGCAGATGCTAGAATCTGAAACCAAAAGAGAAAATGCTGGAAAGTCTCAGCAGGTCTGACAGCATCTGTAAGGAGAGAGAAAGAAAATTCTCTTTACAGATGCTGCCAGAAAATTTTCCAGCATTTTCTCTTTTGGTTTCAGGGTTTTGCTTTGTTTGGTGGTGATCAACTTACCCAACCACAAGCCCCAATTCTAGGGCCCCTAACGCGACAATAAATTTTACTGGAGGAATGTGGCCGATGCAATGTATATTAACTGAAGTGTTTCAGAAGGTTGCAAAGTTCTTGATGAACTGAAATTTCTGGAGAGTGGAGCTGTGTGCGTTAGTGAGGGGAGAGTTGGAAAAGCCCTGCATTTGGGTCGTGAAGATGTGAATGAAGGCCGATGCGGCTGTAACATATACATACATAGGTAGGCAATATTCCAGACTTGACCAGATTTGGTGATGGACCAAAGGTGAAATTTGAAGTTCAGCCCAGAATTGAAGAAGATACCAAGCCCATAACTGAAGGTGTATATGAATGCTGCAAAGGCATCAAGATATAACATAATGCAGTCACAAGGGATAACGTTCATGACTTTTGGACAGGACAGTACCAGTGCTATGAGCAGGATTGCTTGAAAATATTTAAACCATGTTCAGAAGTGGTGGGAATAGCACTGGGAACCAACAAAACATGCAATGAGTCTAGCGAGGAAAGATAGTAAAGAACCAGCTAATAGCTGGGCAGATTGTTTGGAGAGAGTTGAAGAATCCCTACGATGCAGGAGGCGGCCATTTGGCCCATCGAGTCTGCACCAACCACAATCCCCACCCAGGCCCAATTCCAATAACCCCTCATATTTACTCTGCTAATCCCCCTGACACTCGGGTTAATTTAGCACGGCCAATCAACCTAACACACGCATCTTTGGACTGTGGGCGGAAACCGGAGCATCCAGATGAAACCCACGCTGACACGGGGAGAATGTGCAAACTCCACACAGACAGTGACCCTGAATTGAACCCGGGTCCCTGGCGCTGTGAGGCAGCAGTGCTAACCACTGTGCCGCCCCTGGTTTGTAAAGCTCTCATTTAAATTCCTCACTACGTTTCTCTCTCTGTCACGTGCTGGGTTTCTCACTTCAGTTAAGATCTATCCTGATGTGTTTTGAGATTTTTAAGAATTTGTTCCTGGAATTCTGGCTTCACTTCCTCCCCCTGATTGCCCTCGAGAAGGTGGTAGTGAGCGGACTTCTTGAACCACACCATGTGGTGTAGGAATACCCACAGTGCTGTCAAGAAGGGAGTTCCATAATTATGAACCAGTGAAGAAACAGCGATATAGATCCCAATCAGGGTGGTGTGATAAGTGGTGAGCTGGAGGATTGGGAGAACTTTAAGGTTCAGCAAAAGGTGACTAAAAATAGAATTCAAAAGAGCAAAGATGAACTATGAAAGGAAACTAGCAGAAAACATAAAACACAGATACCAAAAGTTTCTATAAGTATCTATGGCTCTAAAGAGGAAGAAATTTGCTAAAGTAAATGGATGAGTGCCCTTTAGAGGACAATACTGGTGAGGTATTATTGGGGAACACAGAGGCACTAAACCATTATTTTGCCTCTGTCTTCACAGTAGAGAATAATGAAGATTTTCCAAATATAGTTTAAATAATTCAGAGCAATTTGGTGCAATAATCATCACTAGGGAGAAGGTATTGAATAAACTAATGGGATTAAAGGCAGATAAGCCTCCAGGACCTGATGGTCTGCACCCGAGGGTATTAAAGAAGGTGGCAGCAGAGGTAGTGGATGCATTGGTTGTGATATTTCAAAATTCCTTGGATTCTGGTAAAGTCTCGGTGGATTGGAAACATGCCAATGTAACGCCCTTATTCAAAAAGATCATGGATTCCCAAGGTACTGTCAAAGGAGCCACGGTGAGTTGTTATACAGTGCACCAGTTCACAAGATGGCACACACTGCTGCCATTGTGCATCAGTGGTGGAGGGAGTGAATGTTTGTGGGCAAGGTGCCAATCAAGCAAGCTGCTTTGCACTTATAGGGTTCAGCTTCTTCAAGTGTTGTTGGAGCTGCACTCATCCAGGTAAACGGAGAGTATTCCATCACACTCCTGACTAGCGCCTTAAAGAAAGTGGACAGGTTTTGGGCAGTCAGGAGATGAGTTACTCACTGCAGAGTTCCCAGTCTCTGACCTACCCTTGTAGATACAGTATTTATCCGGCTGGTCCAGTTCAGTTTCGAGTCAATGGTAACCCCAGAATTTTGATAGTGAGGATTCAATGACGGTAATGCCACGGAATATCATGGAGAGATGGTTCGATTGTCTCTTGTTGGAGATGGTTACTGCCTGGCACTTATAGCATGCATGTTCTTGCCATTTACCAGTCCAAGACTAGATATTGTCCAGGTCTTGTTTCATTTGAATATGGGCTGCTTCAGTATCTGAGGAGTCATGAATGCTGTTGAATATTATGCAATCATCAGTCAATTCTGACCTCCAGATGGAGTGAAGGAGTTGATGGTGCAGCTGAAGATGGTTGGGTCTAGGACTGTACCCTGAGGAGTTCCTGCTGTGATGTCCTGGAAATGAGATGATGGACCTCCAGTCACCATAACCATCTTCCTTTGTGCCAGGCAAGACTCCAACTAGCGGAGAGTTTGCTCCCTGATTCCATTTACTTCAGTTTTTTAAGAGGGTTCTTTGATGCCACACTTTGTTAAATGCTGCCTTGATGTCAAGGCAGACATTCTCACCTCACCTTATTTGACTGCATATCACAGGGCTCTTGCAAAACAGCAGAGAGCATGAAAACACTCTTCAATGACTTAGCCTGATGGTGATAGGCCTACCTACAGCACATGAAGATAAATTATCGACTTCAGCACTCAAATCCTTTGACTGACACTGACTATGACAAAGGGTCACCCAGATTCGAAACGTTGGCTCTATTATCCCTCCACAGATGCTGTCAGACCTGCTGAGACTTTCCAGCATTTTCTGTTTTTGTATTGACTGTTTTCCTAGACCATACGACATCGGAGCAGAGTTAGGCCACTCAGCCCATCGAGTCTGCTCCGCCATTCAATCATGGCTGATTTTTTTCTCATCCCCATTCTCCTGCCTTTTCCCCATAACCCCTGATCCCCTTATTAATCAAGAACCTATCTATCTCTGTCTTAAAGACACTCAATGACCTGGCCTCCACAGCCTTCTGCGGCAAAGACTTCCACAAATTCACCACTCTCTGACTGAAGAAATTGCTCCTCATCTCTATTTTAAAGGATCGTCCCTTTAGCCTGAGGTTGTGCCCTCTGGTTCTAGTTTTTCCTACTAGTGGAAACACCCTCTCCACGTCCACTCTAGCCAGGCCTCACAGTATCCTGTAAGTTTCAATAAGATCCCCCCTCATCCTTCTAAACTCCAATGAGTACAGACCCAGAGTCCTCAACCGTTCCTTATACGACAAGCTCTTCATTCCAGGGTCATCCTATCCTTGTTCTCAGCCACTCCTCATTTCTTAAAGAAAATTTTCTCAAGGCTTCCATCACTTCATTTATCATAACTTGAATTTAAAAAAACCTACGTACTTGTCAATTTTAGTATCCAAAATGCAACAGTCATGGTGCAGAGTGGGAGAAGTCAAGGAAATCATCCCTAGTGTATGCAACTCGGGAAAAATTATCAGTAACATCTCACATATTTAGTTCTGCTTAAGAAAAAAACTAGGTTTCAGTTGAAGATCCACACACTAACCTAATACAAAATCATCACTTTTATGCAACTCCCTTCATAATGCATCAGATAAATGCAGTAGCTTTCTCAGAAACACATCTGATTCATCACTCCAAAAAAATTCTTCACTTCAAGCCCTCCAACTGGAAAGTTTTCCAAAATAAATAATTATGTGCAAACTCAATTAGAATCCATTCTTGCAATCAAAAGTCTTACGCCAGTTTCAACGCACTTATTTACACCGACAGTTCAAAGCTCTCGACGCTCGAAGTGCTGTTAAATTCAAATCAAATAATCTGCATTGAAAAGGTACTGCTTGCAAATTAACATGAATTAGACGGGAACATCCTACAAGTTTCCTAGCAACCGACATCAAATGCGCCAAAAGCTGTTGCACATCAATGCACATACTGGCAGCATCAGATTTGGCAAAAAAAATACAAAAATTGATTGAGTTAAATTATTCTACATTTAGGATGCAAGCTTCAGAAAAATAGATGAGGGGAAATAATCTCGGTTCCTGACTAATTCCAATAAGGTTTAATGTTTTGATGAAAATATAACAGCAGCAAGTTCGTGAAGCAAGTGTTCCAGACACTTCAGGCAGAGCCATTCTATTTTCTGCATGTATTTGACTCATAACATCAAGGCGATCATATAAAATATTGACCCAATTTTCAGAGCATTATTAAATAAGTGGCAGGAAGCCTCACAAACAGCAATGAGCTTCCATTGGGGTGGCGTGGTGACACAGTGGTTAGCACTGCTGCCTTACAGTGCCAGGAACCTGGGTTTGATTCCTGGTTTGGGTCACTGTCTGTGTGGAGTCTGCACATTCTCCCCGTGTCTGCGTGGGTTTCCTCCGGGTGCTCCGGTTTCCTCCCACAGTCCGAAAGACGTGCTGGTTAGTTGTGTTAGCCATGCTAAATTCTCCCACAGTCTACCGGAACAGGCGCTAGAGTTTGGCAACTAGGGGATTTTCACAGTAACTTCATTGCAGTGTTGATGCAAGCCGACTTGTGACATTAATAAATAACCTTAATTTTTTTAGTCAGTTCATACAAAATCTCAGTTTTAACTAATATGTGAAGAAGTTCAGCCAGCTGATCATCAAACTGCTCAAATCAATAATAAAGGCCAATTTAAGAAACCTCAGAGCCATTGGGAAACAAATGTTTCAAAGTTTTAAGTACTTCCCCCTTGGCATTCAACGGGGTTACCATTGCTGATTCCCCCATCATCCTGGGGGCCCACCATTGACCAGTAACCTCAGGGCAAGTAACTCATCTCCTGACGACCCAGAGCCTGTCTGCCAGCCACAAGGCACAAGTCAAGAGCTTGGGCAAATTCTCCTCACTTGCCTGGATGAGATCAGCCTCAACGACACTCAAGAAGTTCAACTCCATCCAGGACAAAGCAGCCTGCTGATCGGCACCCTATCCATTACCTTCAACATCAACTCCCTCCACCATGGACAGGCTGTGGCAGCAGTGTGTACCACCGACAAGATGCACTGCAGCAACTCGCCAAGACTCCTTAGATAAATCTGCAATCTCCAACGCCAAAAATAACAAGGGCAGCAGATGTACGGGAGCACCACCATCTGCAGGCCCAAGCCACACACCGTGCTGACTTGAATATAAATTGTTCCTTTATCGGTGCAGAGTTGAAATCCTGGAACACCCTTTGTAACAGCATGGAGGTAACGCACACATTTCCACTCTGTGAAGGTTTTATCCCCGTACCCGTCCACCTATTCCATTCCAAGTGGCATGATCCTTGATTAGCTTTTTCGAGGCACACACCCAGAGGTACAACTATGGATCGTAGACCGACCGCAAGGTGTAAAGATGGTGGATGGGTACCCATCAATCAGGTTGCATCGTCCTGGATGGTGTTGGGCTTCATGAATACAGTCACAGCAGCACCTATCCAGGCAAGTGAAGAGTATCGCAATCCTGACCTCGTGCCCTGCAGATGGTGGACAGGCTTCAGAGAATCGTTCGAATTTTTGACCTTTTGAAGTTGCCATGGATTTATACGATGAGGCCAGTTGAGCTTCTGGTCAGCAATGCAGGGAACGATTCCCTGGCAACTGCTTCAAGGCAGATGGAAGGGAAATCAGGGACAAAAACTGAAATTTCCTGCATGGGTTTATCTTTATTGCAACCATTCAAATTCAGTTTTGTTCAGGATTCTGACATCAGCGTGTTTTTTTTCTAGCGAAGGGAAAGGTGCAACTCATTTGAAAGTGGGTTGCTGAAACCTCCCCCTTGGCAGCTGACTGATGCTTCTTTTACATCTGAATCACTTGGTTTTGGACCATGGCTTTTGATCAAAAGATCAAATGGACTTGTTTTAATTAGCAGCCTGGCTCCTTTGATGCAAAAGAAATGATTTGTTCTATTTGTTCACAGCAAGTAGGTCAGCCCAGTATGCAGGTCCAACCCATTTTCTCAAATCATGTTTAGAGGCCTATACTCAGCGTGCAAGTCAACTACATGCTTTCTGCTCAGAAACATTATATTTTAGGGGCCAGTCTCAATTTTTTACTCTTCTTCTAAGTTGGCACCTGCAATCAAGCAGGCAGCACAGGCCACGGTTCCGAGAAAACGTGCAGGATTTTAAGATGTGTGCAGGCCCCACTCGTAGCATACCACACGCGGCAAATGACAAACAGAAATGGGACCTCCAGCAAAAAGCATCGTACAAAGCTTTGCCGACTTGCCAGTTGACTATGCTGCAACTGAGGAAATTTAGTGTTCATGGGAAAATTGCTGTGAAAATGGAAGAATGGGTCTGCCCTGAAGAAGGAGCCCCAAGACCAAATGCAGTACAAGAGCAGGGACTGGCCAATGGCCTGAAATTGAAAAGCTTGCATTGGAGTAGGTCCTGACAAAAATTGCTAGACTTCTGGAGACAAAGAAAGCAATGTGTACATATGCATTTAAGCAGGTCAAGTCAAACTAAGGCAGCACGGTGGCACAATGGTTAGCACTGCTGCCTCACAGCGCCAGGGACCCGGGTTCAAATCCCGGCTTGGGTCACTGCCTGGGCGGAGTCTGCACGTTCTCCCAGTGTCTGCGTGGGTTTCCTCCCACATTCCAAAAGACGTGCTGGTTAGGTGCATTGGCCAGAGATTGGTGAATCTCTGGAATTCTCTGCCCACTGAAGTGGTGGAGGCTACCTCGTTGAATATGTTTAAATCACGGATAGATGGGTAAGGGAATTAGGGGTTATAGGGATCAGGCGGGTAAGTGGAACTGATCCACTTCAGATCAGCCATGATCTTATTGAATGGCGGGGCAGGCTCGAGGGGCTAGATGGCCTACTCCTGCTCCTATTTCTTATGTTCTTATGCTAATTCTCCCGCAGTGTACCCGAGCAGGTGCCAGAGTGTGGCAACTAGGGGATTTTCACACTAACTTCATTGCAGCGTTGATGTAAGCCTACTTGTGACATTAATAAATAAACTTTAAAGCAAAGACTTCAGAGCAGCAGCTAATTGGTGCAGCCGCTTAAATGGCACAAAACGTCTCTCGTGTTGTGGGAGAAAACTGAGATCGGTCAGAGAGGACCAAAAGACATCAATGCCAAAATAACCAGTATCCGGTGAATCATCTGCAGACAGAAACAAAAACGCGAGTAACCAGTACCTTGACAATGTGGATGAAACACCCATGAATATCAATATGCTCGCAAGCCAAACTGTGGAATGGAAAGATTCAAAAAGAGTTTGAGTGAAATCCACAGGACATGAAAGGGCAAGATGCATGGTGATACTAGCCTGCATGGCCAATGGAACAAAATTAAAGCCTATGGATATTTCCAAATGTAAAACCATCCCAAAAATCAAGTTCCCTATTGAGGTTTCTGTGCACGTCTGTGACATGGATGAGGATGGAGTGAAGTTATGGATTGATAAATGTTTTGGACTAGGTATCCCAGTGGTCTACGCAAAGTACGCAGCTTATTAGTATCGGACATGTTCAGATCCCATGTAACCAACGAGATTCAGAGCTCCCCACCTTCTGTTAAACTCCGACAGGGCCCATAAAATTCAGCCCACTGTCTTTAACTCCGTGTGTTAATCTCCCAACAGAAAAGCACTCTATCCTCACTGACATCCTACCATCAACCAACACGATGGGAGTGAGAATCAAATTAATTCTTGTTGGAGACACCAAAGAAGTTTTAAAAATGTGCATTTCACTGATAGTATAGAGCAGGAACAACATTATAATAACTAAGAGGGAATATCAACTCAGATTTTGAACAGTTCAAATGCATCCTCAGTTATTCAGGAAGGGCTTAATCCTCTCTCCACTTAGAAATCTAATCATTTCACAAGTCTGCTAAATAGGATTCTGGCATGATTAGTAAACTTGTTTTGACAGGCAGAGTGGTGGCAGGAATTGTCTAAGAAATCTAATGATTCTGCAGGGAGCAATGAAAGGTACGGATTGTGATGATTCAGTTGCTGCTGTGGCAAAGGGACAAATGTTTTATTCTTTATACAGTCTTCCTTTCAGTAGAATATATATAGTTAAAAAGGACACTGCATTCTTCTAGGAACACTGATAGTCAGTGACTCCCAAAACAATACTCTAATGTGCCAAGATGGTATCAATATCGGTAAGAAAAGGCAGTAGAATTTTTAGTATTGCAATTCAGTATAAGGAAAATACAAGAACAGCATAATAGATATTCTTGATCATGGAATTTCATTCTTAGCATTTAAAGACATTCACCATCCTGACCTGGGAATATAGTGTCGTTCTTTCACTGTCATAGAGTCCCAACAGTGCAGAAGGTGGCCATTTGGCCCATCGAGTGTGCACTGACAACAATCCCACCCAGGCCCTACTCGCTGGGTCAAAATCCTGTAAACTCCTCCCTAACAGCATTGTGGATGTACCTACAACTCAGGACTGTCGCAGCTCAGGGCAGCAGCTCATCAGCAGCTCAAGGGGAACTAGGGCCGGCACAATGGTTAGCACTGCCACCGCACAGTGCCAGGGACCAGCCTTGGGTCACTGTCTGCATGGAGTCTGCATGTTCTCCGCGTGAGTTTCCTCCGGTTTCCATCCACAGTCCGAAAGACGTGCTGGTTAGGTGCATTGGCCATGCTAAATTCTCCCTCAGTGTACCCGAACAGGCGCCAGTGTAGGGCGACTAGAGGATTTTCACATTAATTTCACTTGTGTTAATGTAAGCCTACTTGTGATACTAATAAATAAAATTTAAACTTTAAAACTAGGGATGGACAATAAATGCTGGCTTGGCCAGCGATGACCACATCCCATAAATTATTTTTTTTTTAAAAACGGACCAGAAATCAAGGTACAGGACTCACATTCTGACAGCAAGTTGACAACCCGAAAAAGTATTTTTCTCTCCACAGATACTGCCTGATCTGAGCATATCCAACATTTTGTAGAATCATAAAATCCCTACAGTGCTGAAGGCGCCATTCGGCCCATCGGGTTTGCACCGACCACAATCCCACCCAGGCCCTATTCCCGCAACCCCACATATTTACCCTGCTAATCCCCTAACACTAGGGTCAATTTATCATGGTCAATCAACCTAACCCACACATCTTTGGACTGTGGGAGGAAACCGGAGCACCCGGAGGAAACCCACGCAGATGTGGGGAGAATGTGCAAACTCCACACAGACAGTGACCCAAGGCAGGAATTGAACCCAGGTCCCTAGTGCTGTGAGGCAGCAGTACTAACCATTGCTAACCACTGTGCCACCGTGCTGCCCAGAATTTTCTGTTCTATTTCAGATTTCCAACATATTTTTCTTCAGTGTCAGAGATCTAAGACCAGTGTCAGTGTCAGAGACCGGCACGGTAGCACGGTGGTTAGCACTGCTGCTTCACAGCTCCAGGGACCTAGGTTCGATTCCCAGCTTGGGTCACTGTCTGTGTGGAGTTTGCACATTCTCCTCGTGTCTGCATGGGTTTCCTCCGGGTGCTCCGGTTTCCTCCCACAGTCCAAAGATGTGCGGGGTAGGTTGATTGGCCATGCTAAAATTGCCCCTTAGTTTCCGGAGATGCGTCGGTTAGAGGGATTAGCAGGTAAATATGTAGGGATATGGGGGTAGGGCCTGGGTGGGATTGTGGTCAGTGCAGACTCGATGGGTCAAATGGCCTCTTTCTGCACTCTAGGGTTTTTATGATTCCATGGATCTCATTGACTGTGAGAGACAAGGAAATAAAGACTAGGAGCAACTGCACAAAGGAGGAGTGTTTCAGGTTTGACTGTGATGTTTCGACAGTCAAACTGACTGGGCTTAACTGTGAAGATGGCCATAGGCTGAGGCCTACTTGCTTTCAATCCACAAAATTAGAAGCTCACATTCTCAATAATCACATATGCTTCAAGAAAACTACAACAAAGCTATTACCTCAGTAATTTCAATACAAGCTATTCCGCAGAAGAGATTTTTAATGCAGTATGCAATCTCTGAGTTGTGAAAGGCTCACCACAGATAAGGCTGTTACAGAATTTCAGTCTTCAGTTTTATGGTTCATTGCTGAATGGCTACATGGCAAACATTTAAAATATTTTACTTGAAATTACTATTGTTCCTTTTCCTCCCTCTAGCCGTTGCTAGTAGCAGATCCCTGGTGTAGCGACCACTCTTCAAGCAAAAACCCAGATCACGACCATCAAAATGGGGTGGCACAGTAGCACAGTGTTAGCACTGCTGCCTCACAGTGACAGGGAGCCAGGTTCGATTCCTGGCTTGGGTCACTGTTGTGTGGAGTTTGCACATTCTCCACGTGTTTGTGTGGGTTTCCTCCGGGTGCTCTGGTTTCCTCCCGCAGTCTGAAAGACGTGATTAGGTGCATTGGCCATGCTAAATTCTCCCTCAGGTGTACCCCAACAGGCACTGGACTGTGGCGACATGGGGAATTTCACGATAACTTCACTGCAGTGTTAATGTAAGCCTTACTTGTGACGAATAATTAAACTTTAACTTTAGGCTATATTATGTGAGCATAGCAAACAAACCTAATATTCAGTTCACAAGTGCACTTTTCAGCATGATACTGACCAAACCTTTAAACTGTAGCTGATTTCCCCCTCCTCTCACCCTGTGGGAAGATTTATAAGGTGTTAGGGTTAAGTGCCAGAAATGAAAGGTTACAGCTACAAGGAAAGGTTGGATGTGTTGAGGCTTTTTCCTTCAGAAAGGAGATGTTGAAAATGTGACAGAAGTCTTTTGATTCAATAGAAAGCTTACAAAGCGGGCAGTTAATTGACGGATGAATGGGAACATAGATGAGCGCGAGGTGATGCACTTTGACAGGAACAACAGAAACATCACCTCCACCTTAAAAATAAGAAACTGAATGAGCTAAAAGAGTAAAGGCGTTGAGTGATGCTGGTGAACAAATCATTAACAGCAGCATCACAGCTCAGCAAAGCTCACAGTGCACGGTGATTCATTTCTAGGGACATAGAATTCAATGTAGTGAAATGATGTTAAATTATGAAAGGACCTGACCTTGGTCAGGCTGCACTTACTCTGCTCAATTCTGGTCTCCACACTATAAAAAAAGGGCAAAGAAGCCCTGAAGAAAGTGCAAAAAACATTTACAAAGATTGCACCAGAACAAAGACATTCAAACTAACGGGAGAGTGAGATCAGGCTGGTATCCTTCTATTTAGAAAATGGAAAACTTAAAGGAAACCTGATTGAGGTCTTTAAAATTATGAATGGACTGGACAAGATAAATTTGGGTTTTCATTTGTGGAAGATTCCAAAAACTTGGGGCCACATTTACAACAGACTTATTAATAAATTCAAAAGGGCACCAAGGAGACATTACTCGAGCAGTTTTTTTTATTCATTCTTGGGACATGGGCGTCACTGGCTGGCCAGCACCTATTGCTCTTGGACAGCAGTTAAGAGTCAACCACATTGCGGTGGGCTCTGGAGTCACATGTAGGCCAGACCAGGCATTAGTGAACGAGATGGGTTTTTTTCGACAATCGATCATGGTCATCAGAAGATTCTTAATCCAGATATTTTTTTATTGAATTCAGATTCCACCATCTGCCATGGTGAGATTTGAACCCGGGTCCACAGAACATTAGCTGAGTTTCTGGATTAATACTCTGGCGGCACGGTGGCACAGTGGTTCGCACTGCTGCCTCACAGCACCAGGGACCCAGGTTCAATTCCCGGCTTGGGCGACTGTCTGTGCAGAGTCGACATGTTCTCCCCGTGACTGCGTGGGTTTCCTCCGGGCACTCCGGTTTCCTCCCACAGTCCGAAAGATGTGCCGGTTAGGTGCATTGGCAGTGCTAAATTGCCCCTTAATGTCCCTGGATGCGTAGATTAGACGGATTAGCGAGGTAAAAATGTGGGGTTACGGGGATAGGGCTTAGGTGGGATTGTTGTCGGTGCAGACTCGATGGACCGAATGGTCTTCTTCTGCACTGTAGGGTTTCAATGATTAACATAAACCATTCTTATAGCTCATCGCTGCCTCACTCTGAAAGTATCTCTTTTGTTTTTTAGGGTATAATCCATGTACTTGGCTTCTTGAAGAAACTTCACTGCTTCACCACATATTTACCAGTAACGTCTACCAACCTACAGCCCACAATTCTTCTTTCATCCTTCAATAGTTAACCTTGTTGGAACGCCATTAGGATTTTTTTCTAAAAGAAAATGCACATTGTGCGCAAGGGAAAAAAATATGCATTTCGATTGCACCGTTCAAAACTTCAGGACAGCCAAAAGTGCTGTGCAGCTGGTCATGTACCTCTGCGGTGCGTTCACTATTGGAACACGGCAGCCAACCTACACCCAGCCTTACTGCCCACGGGACCTTTGACGTCCACCTGTGTAGATTGTCCTATAGCACAAGAACAAAGAACAGTACAGTGCAGGAACAGGCCCTTCAGCCCACCAAGACTGTGCCTACTACCAATAATTCAGAAACTGGCTTCATTTCATCAAATGCTTTAATGCGTTCACCTTGGAAGGGCTCCAGCTATATATAATCCATGTCTGGTATTTCGGACATGCAACCTCGCTAATGACAAAGCACTGGTAACATTAACAATCACAGCAATGTCAAATCTGCAACCTGAAGCATTTTTTTTTTAAATATAGCAATTCTATTGTTTTCTTTAAGCCAGGAATTCATTTTAAAAAAAGCTTTACAGAGTCATCCATTTACTGTTCATCCTCTGCTAATTTTCAGCAGAGTGTGGTCTTTGCATACTGTGCAGTTTCCAGGACTAAAACAATACTCATCAGTCCCAGTCCATTCTCTTTCATGAATGCACTTCACGGATGAACAGTTCAGACATTGGCGAAGTGAAAATTTACAACTTTTTTGCTTTGAACTTGCAGCACGCAGTCACTTAACGTCCGAGGGGGACAGACAAGCCATGGAAGTCGAACAACCTTCCCACGGTGGTTGCTGGATCAGAGTTATATTGCATTCATGGCCAAGGGAAGAGATTTACGGAGAATTTTCCTCGTCTAAGAATGGGATTTCATTAATTAATGCCCATTGGGCAACGTCGTGGCTTTCATGGGAAAAATGGGGGTGAGCCATGAATGCCATCAACGTCCCAGAGTGCCAAGTGGTAAAGTGGAATCCAACCTACTTCGTCTCCATGTCAATTATGAGGAATTTCCTCATCTTTTCTCATCTCTATTTCCCTACAAACGCATTTAGAACAAACCTGTGCGCTAAATTTAACTTAGCTGCTGAGGGCTCATTGACTCATTCTCCACAAGTTCACCATTACATTGAAGTCAGGGCTTTGCAATCGACAGTCATTTAGTGAGCCACTTTCTGTGATCTTGCGAGGTAGGTGAAACGAGAGAAGTAACATCTTCAACACACTGTCTCTGATAACTGCAGTTGATTTTCTGCCAGTTGTGAGTAAAAGAATCAAACATACAACTTGCAGATAGGATTTTCTGATAAAGAGTTCGGAGGGAATTCCAGCTTCAAAATGTTTAAAAAGGCACTGCAGGTTGTTTAAAATGGCTTTCTTGATTTGTTATTGTAAATATTTTAGTGCCTATTGTGATAAATTGATTTTGCCATAATTTCAGAGCAAAGGTTACACCGGGAGTAGCACTGATTAGGAAAACACATCCACTTGCATCTGTTGCATTTACATCTTTAGCTTTTAAATTTACAGCAATGAATTAAGGACAAAGATGCAAAAAGGTCATTCAATCAATCTCACTCACTGCCAATATCATTTCTCACCAGTTTACCTCGACATACACACGGTTCCAAACTAGAGGCCCCAAGGTCACCAAATTTCTCAACTTTTCCATACTTGGTGGACTTCAGCATATTGTTCCCATTGCTGTGTGTTATTTATTTTTCCGTATCGATGGCCACCTTTTCCTTTGGGTAGTTAACATCGTCAGCTTTTGTTTGGGTAGTGTCAGCCATGAATTAGGTGCTGACTCAGAGGTTGTGGGATCACTCCCACTCCAGAGACTGGATTGCAAAAATATCCTCGGTTGACCGAAGAATAAAGAAAATATAGAATCCCGACAGTGCAGAAGGCGGCCATTCGGCCCATCGAGTCTGCACCAACAACAATCCCACCCAGACCCTACTCCGTAACCCCAAATATTTATCCCACTAACCTACATATCCCGCGACACTAAGGGACAATTTAGCATGGCCAATGCACCTAAACCGCACATCTTTGGACTGTGGGAGGAAACCCATGCAGACACTGGGAGAATGTGCAAATTCCACAGAGACAGTGACCCAAACCGGGAATCAAACCCAGGTCTCTGGAGATGTGAGGCAACAGTGCTAACCACAGTGCCGCCCAAGTAGTGAGGGAGTGCTGCGTTGTCAGAGGTGCGCCTTCACTTGTGATATTAAGGTGGATCACCATCTGCTCAGAAAACATCCCAGGACACTATTTCGGAGTAGAGTAGGGGCACTGTGCCCTGGCCAATATTTATCCTTGAATCAACACCATCAAAAACATGATCTAGTCATTCCCACATTGCTGTTCATGGGAGCTCTTTGCGCAGAAATAGGTTGCTGCATTTGCTAGATTCCAACAGTGACTATACTTTAAAGTACTTCATTGGCTATAAAATGTTTTGTTACATCCTTGGGTCATGAAAGGCACTATATAAACACAAGTCCTTTTTACTGACTTTTGGAAGTTAGGACAAGGCGGCCCTGTGAATGTCCATGGTTGCATGGTATTCCAGGGAGTGTACTAATATTTGCAGCAGTCCCCTGTACACAGGCCTTTAATGATAACTGCTGACTGACAAGCATAGCCAAGTAAGGATTGGTTAAACTCTCTATTAAACGCATCAGTTAGACTGCCACTGAGTTCTCCCCTCGCAGACCTGTCAACATTGAACAAATCCTAGCAGAGAGATTGTCCGTCATGTGTCACATGAACCAGAGTTAAACCTGCATCTGTCTCAAGGAGCTAAATAAGCCTTTCATTTCAAGAGTACAGCGACGTAATCACTACAGTACAGAGCTGGAGATCAAGAGTTTGAATCCTACCGTGGCATGTTGAAAAACTAAATCCACGAAAATCTGCTCAATTATAAATTAGCTCCAGAAAAATAAGTGAAACTTTTGAACTTAAACATTAAAAACATAATTACTTCATGGTGGCACAGTGGCTAGCCCCACTGCTGCCTCACAGCACTAGGGACCCGGGTTCGATTCTCGGCTTGAGTCACTGTCTGTGTGGAGTCTGCACATTCTCCCTCTCTCTGCGTGGGTTTCCTCCGGGTGCTCCGGTTTCCTCCCACAGTCCGAAAGACGTGCTGGTTAGGCGCATTGGCCGTGCTAAATTCTCCCTCAGTGTACCCGAACAGGCGTCAGAGTGTGGTGGCTAGGGGATTTCCACAGTAACTTCATTGCAGTGCTAATGTAAGCCTCCTTGTGATGCTAATAGATAAACTTTAAAATTAATGTGTGTCAGCAAGGGCAATTTGCACACCTGCCCCTCCCTCCATCACCATTGGATCTGGCCTACTTGCAACTTTGGTGGTTGACTTTTAAGGCACTTTGAAGAGGCCTAGAAAGTTATTAAATTGCACAATCACTAGAAGGTTCATCTTCTCAATGCAACCAGGGATGGGCACTAAGTGCATCCTTTTCAACATGTACAAACCCGGAGGACTACATTTATTAATAACAAACGCCAAGACAAAACATGTGGTCATCTCTGGTACGTTACCGGTGCCACGTGATAGCGAGTTGAGGAACAGGGAGAGAGTGCACTTAAACATGTGGTTGCAGGGATGGTGTAGGAGGGAGGGTTTCAGATACGTGGATAATTGGAACACATTCTGGGGAAGGTGGAACCTGTACAAACAGGACGGGGTGCACCTGAACCAGAGGGGTACCAATATCCTGGGAGGGAAATTTGATACGGCTCATCAGGGGGGTTTAAACTAATTTGTCAGGGGAGTGGGAAAAGGAGTTGTAGTCCAGAAGTCAGTGTTGAGGGTGGTGAGGTATTGGGGAAGGTATCAAGGTCAAGGGTGGGTACCGGTAGACAGGAAGGTGGGTTGAAGTGTGTCTACTTCAATGCAAGGAGCATCCGGAACAAGGTAGATGAACTTGGGGCGTGGATTGGTACTTGAGACTACAATGTTGTGGCCATTACGGACACGTGGGTAGAACAAGGACAGGAATGGTTGTTGGACGTTCCGGGGTATAGATGTTTCAGTAAGTGTAGGGAAGCTGGTAAAAGAGGTGGAGGAGTCGCATTGTTAATCAAGGACAGTTTAACGGCTGCGGAAAGGCACTTCGAGGGGGATCCGCACACTGAAGTAATATGGGCTGAAGTTAGAAATAGGAAAGGAGCGGTCACGTTGTTAGGAGTTTACTACAGGCCCCCAAATAGTAATAGAGATGTGGAGGAAGAAATTGCTAAACAGATTATGGATATGTGTCGGAGTCACAGGGTAGTTGTCATGGGGGACTGCAACTTTCCAAATATTGATTGGAACCTTTGTAGGTCAAATAGTTCGGATGGGGCAGTTTTTGTGCAGTGTGTGCAGGAGGGTTTCCTGACACAATATGTGGATAGGCCGACAAGAGGTGAGGCCACATTGGATTTGGTACTGGGAAATGAACCGGGCCAAGTGTTAGATTTGGTTGTGGGAGAGCACTTTGGAGATAGTGACCACAATTCGGTGTCTTTTGTTTTTGCAATGGAGAGGGATAGGGCCGGACGGCAGGGCAAGGCTTACAATTGGGGGAGAGGTAATTATGATGCGATTAGGCAAGAATTAGGGGGCATAAGATGGGAACAGAAACTGTCAGGGAAAGGCACTGATGAAAAGTGGAACTTTTTCAAGGAACAAATACTGGGTGTCCTTGATAGGTATGTCCCTGTCAGGCAGGGAGGAAATGGCCGAGTGAGGGAATCATGGTTCACGAAAGAGGTGGAATGTCTTGTAAAAAGGAAGAGGGAAGCTTATGTAGGGATGAGGAAACAAGGTTCAGATGGCTCGATTGAGGGTTACAAGTTAGCAAGGAATGAGCTGAAAAAGGGGCTTAGGAGAGCTAGGAGGGGACATGAGAAGTCCTTGGCGGGTCGGATCAAGGAAAACCCCAAGGCTTTTTACTCTTATGTGAGGAATAAAAGAATGACCAGGGTGAGGTTAGGGCCGGTCAAGGACAGTAGTGGGAACTTGTGTGTGGAGTCAGTAGAGATAGGCGAGGTGATGAATGAATACTTTTCTTCAGTGTTCACCAAGGAGAGGGGCCATGTTTTTCAGGAGAGAAGGTGTTACAGGCTAATAGGTAATAGGCTGGAGGAAATAGATGTTCGGAGAGAGGATGTACTGGCAGTTTTGAATAAACTGAAGGTCGATAAGTCCCCTGGGCCTGATGAAATATATCCTAGGATTCTTTGGGAGGCAAGGGATGAGATTGCAGAGCCTTTGGCTTTGATCTTTGGGTCCTCACTGTCCACGGGGATGGTGCCAGAGGACTGGAGAGTGGTGAATGTTGTTCCTCTGTTTGAGAAAGGGAATAGAAATGACCCTGGTAATTATAGACCAGTTAGTCTTACTTCGGTGGTTGGTAAATTGATGGAAAAGGTCCTTAGGGATGGGATTTACGACCATTTAGAAAGATGCGGATTAATCCGGGATAGTCAGCACGGATTCGTGAAGGGCAAGTCGTGCCTCACAAATTTGATTGAATTTTTTGAGGAGGTAACTAAGTGTGTTGATGAAGGTAGGGCAGTTGATGTCATATACATGGATTTTAGTAAGGCGTTTGATAAGGTCCCCCATGGTCGGCTTATGATGAAAGTAAGGAGGTGTGGGATAGAGGGAAAGTTGGCCGATTGGATAGGTAACTGGCTATCTGATCGAAGACAGAGGGTGGTGGTGGATGGAAAATTTTCGGACTGGAGGCAGGTTGCTAGCGGAGTGCCACAGGGATGAGTGCTTGGTCCTCTGCTCTTTGTGATTTTTATTAATGACTTAGAGGAGGGGGCTGAAGGGTGGATCAGTAAATTTGCTGATGACACCAAGATTGGTGGAGTAGTGGATGAGGTGGAAGGCTGTTATAGGTTGCAAAGAGACATAGATAGGATGCAAAGCTGGGCTGAAAAATGGCAAATGGAGTTTAACCCTGATAAATGTGAGGTGATTCATTTTGGTAGGACTAATTTAAATGTGGATTATAGGGTCAAAGGTAGGGTTCTGAAGACTGTGGAGGAACAGAGAGATCTTGGGGTTCATATCCACAGATCTCTAAAGGTTGCCACTCAAGTGGATAGAGCTGTGAAGAAGGCCTATAGTGTGTTAGCTTTTATTAACAGGGGGTTGGAGTTTAAGAGCCGTGGGGTTATGCTGCAACTGTCCAGGACCTTGGTGAGACCACATTTGGAATATTGTGTGCAGTTCTGGTCACCTCACTATAAGAAGGATGTGGAAGCGCTGGAAAGAGTGCAGAGCAGATTTACCAGGATGCTGCCTGGTTTGGAGGGTAGGTCTTATGAGGAAAGGTTGAGGGAGCTAGGGCTGTTCTCTCTGGAGCGGAGGAGGCTGAGGGGAGACTTAATAGAGGTTTATAAAATGATGAAGGGGATAGATAGAGTGAACATTCAAAGACTATTTCCTCAGGTGGATGAATTACAAGGGGGCATAACTATAGGGTTCATGGTGGGAGATATAGGAAGGATATCAGAGGTAGGTTCTTTACGCAGAGAGTGGTTGGGGTGTGGAATGGACTGCCTGCAGTGATAGTGGAGTCAGACACTTTAGGAACATTTAAGCGGTTATTGGATCAGCACATGGAGCACACCAGGATGATAGGGAATGGGATAGCTCGATCTTGGTTTCAGATAAAGCTCGGCACAACATCGTGGGCCAAAGGGCCTGTTCTGTGCTGTACTGTTCTATGTTCTATGTTCAAGTGCATTTCAAAAAAAAGTACTGAATTTCTAACCTTATTGTAAATCTGCCTTAAAAAGACGTGATTAATGATTGCTGCAGTCAGTATTGTAAAATGTACTACTAACCTCAGAGAATCTTTTGGGATTAAAATACTGGGCCAATAATTCAAAAGTCAGGTGTTTAATAAATTGGGCGATTTGTGGATCGGTGCCAGAAAGATTAAACCAGAGTTACTGGGTCGTAAAAACTTTCAACCTTAATCTGCGGTAACCTACCACACAGGACGTCCATTTGCACAGTATGCGGTTGACTCTGAATGCCCTCTTAAGTGGCGGGGTGAGCAATAAGTGCAACTTTACAGTGTGAAGTAGTCAGGGAAAAAGATTTGGTCACAGTGCAGGAATAGGAGGTTAAGAGAGTTAATTTCCTGTAAAAATTCACAGAAAGTATTATTTCTTCTCTAAAGTCAAGACAAATTCGCAAGGTATGTTGAGGCTTAACCCCTCTCAACAACGTGAATTCACTGATTAACTCAAACTCAGTAAGAAGGAAGAAAGCATATAATGCAAGGCTCTGATAACTAAGAAACACAATCAGGTCGAAGAAGTATAAATTCTAAATTATATAAAGTAAAAAAAGTCTGATCAGCATGACTATCAACAGGGACAAGCCAGGGCATGAGTTTGAACAATATCATCATAATAGGTGGTCTTTTTACCAAACATGGAGAAACTAATGGGGGTGATCTCATCACAAGCAAAAGGAACACTGCTTTATGCAATTTAATTATACAGCCTGAAAATTCACTATAAATATTTGAAAACAATTCAGACAGCTTGAAATTCATTTCAAGGGCAGAATGAATCTCACTCAGGGATTAATGCAACCTTACTTCATGGACATCTCTGTTACAATTAAAGCTCAAACTTGGATTCTCCAATTGAAATAAGGGGGCGGCACGGTAGCACAGTGGTTAGCACTGCTGCTTCACAGTTCCAGGGACCTGGGTTCGATTCCTGGCTTGGGTCACTGTCTGTGTGGAGTTTGCACATTCTCCTCGTGTCTGCATGGGTTTCCTCCCACAGTCCAAAGATGTGCGGGTTAGGTTGATTGGCCATGCTAAAATTGCCCCTTAGTGTCCTGAGATGCATAGGTTAGAGGGATTAGTGGGTAAATATGTAGGGATATGGGGGTAGGGCCTGGGTGGGATTGTGGTCGGTGCAGACTCGATGGGCCGAATGGCCTCTTTCCGTACTGGAGGGTTTCTATGATTCTAAGGTTTAGCTTCACCTTTCCTCGATCTATCCAATGCTGCAATTTACGTTTTCCACCTCCACACTGAATTGCACATTCAGTTCTTTTAATAATTTGTGTGTTTATAAATTTGTTTCAGTTTTCTGTATCAAAAGACCAAACTCCATTCTTCCTGTAATGGGGGAACTCATAATTGAAGAGTTCCTCCCCTCTAGACTTGCACAATATCCCAGGAAAATTACAATCTGGCTGTAACTTATTAAAAGATATAAGGCTATCCAGAGATGGGAAATCCTGTTCATTTACCATGGCTAATCTCCCTAACCTACACATCTTCGGGCAATTTAGCATGGCCCATCCACCATAGCCCATCCCATTGTGGGAGGAAACCGCAGCACTGGGAGGAAACCCACACAGACGGGATAATGTGCAAAATCCACATGGACAGCTAGCCAAGGCTGGAATCGAACCCAGGTCCCTGGTGCTGAGAGGCAGCAGTGCTAACCACTGTGCCACCGTGTTGCTCAAAAGGGGCTAGGTTTGTAAGATACCACACCTGATGTTGCCCAAAGCACTGAGAATAACAAAAATAAACAGGAAGTCGACAATATGCATTACCATTTTCAGAGAAAAGCGTGGATCATCGAAGCTCCCATGGGTGCAGAGCAATCATGAGACATGCAGCAACACCAAGGATGCCGCCATCAGAAAGTTGTTTATTCACAACCGCCTCCCTTTCAGGCATCAGAATTCTCACATGCAGATTTATTAACTTTCCAAAGTGGCTCAGTTTTTTTCCTGTGACACTGCATTGTGGGAAACAGACCTCCAAGGTCATAACCTTCAGTCATGGCACTGCCACTCAGTGTGAGAATGTTGATAGGGAGGTTTTTGAGTTGCAGAGAAGTTACATCCTTATCATCAAGTTCTCTGCTTCAGTAAGGGCAGTGAGAGCGGCGACGCTGATCGGCTGTTGCGGGGAAAATTTGCATAGGTGCACTCACTGCTTCCAGAAAGTGGACCTTTTTAAGGCAAGGATTGACAAATTTTTAAACAGTAAAGGAATTAAGGGTTATGGTGAGCGGGCGGGTAAGTGGAGCAGAGTCCACGAAAAGATCAGCCATGGTCTTATTGAATGGCGGAGCAGGCTCGAGGGGCCAGATGGCCTACTCCTGCTCCTAGTTCTCATGTTCACCTGGTTAGGTTGTGCAGCAATCATCCAAGGTATTGATTCCATTCATTATTTTCAACATTTGGATAGTGAAAACCTCCGATCACCTTCATTTTTTGTTTCTATTCTGTTGGATCCTGCTCTGAGCACTGTTTAGTTTGTAAGAAGAACTGTGCTGGTGAGGGGGAGGGGACATTGACACAAGCCAAAAGGACGTTTTGGTACCAGTCCATCTTTTATCGCTAGTGTCAGTGTGCGCAATCTTCTTTCAGCCAGACCGATAGTGAGCTACCTTTCCCTCCCCGCCCCCCGTCTCTGTTCGATTTTCTCTTCAAGCTCAACTTCCCTTTGAGTACACAGCACTGCAGCTCTGAACTTATCGCATCTGCACGTTACTTATTAAATCCCACATTCAACAATGTAAATATTAGCTTTTGTAAAATTCCAGGAGCACATCAGAGGTTTGAACACCATCCGCTCCCGGGTCTTAAGCATCATCTCTCACTTTTCCTGGAAAAATCTGCAGTGAAGTGCAAAATTAAATTCAAGACAGCTGAATGGCCTTCAAAATCAATGTCAGACTCATATTCTTTCATCTCAGCTAACAGTTATTTCTAATGCTTCATCAAAGGTGATCCCACTTGGGTCCCAATTGCACTTCTGGCTGGGTTTCAGTCATTTAGGCCAGTAACGTCAAATTTTTCACATAAATGTCATGAGCCTTGAGGATCAGATCAAAAAGAAGAAGTGGCAGCATTATTGCAGTAAGGAGTCTAACAACACCAAGTTAAAGTTATTTCCTTCGTCGAAGGGGCAGCACTCCGAACGCTAGTGGCGTTTGCTACCAAATAAACCCGTTGGACTTTAACCTGGTGTTGTTAGACTCCTTACTGCGTTCACCCCAGTCCAACGCCGGCATTTCCACATCAGCATTATTGCAGCCATTTCTGGGGCATAGCCAAACGTACAAGAGCTAAATTTGCCACTCACATCTTGATATCATCCATATCATGGGGCAGCACGGTGGCACAGTGGTTAGCACTGCTGCCTCACAGCGCCAGGAACCCGGGTTCAATTCTGACATCGGGTCACTGCACGTTCTCCCCGTATCTGCATGGGTTTCCTCCGGGTACTCTGGTTTCCTCCCACAGTAAGAGTTTTAACCACACCAGGTTAAAGTCCAACAGGTTTATTTGGTAGCAAATGCCATTAGCTTTCGGAGCGCTGCTCCTTAGTCAGATGGAGTGGATATCTGCTCTTACTGTGTTTACCCCAGTCCAACGCCGGCATCTCCACATCAGCCCTCCCACAGTCCAAAGATAGGTGGATTGGCCATGCTAAATTGCCCCTTAGCATCAGGTGAACGAGCTAAGGGAAATACATGGGGTTACAGGAATAGGGCCTGGGTAGGATGTTATCAGGGCATGCTCGATGGGCCGAATGGCCTCCTCGTGCACTGTAGGGATTCTATTCTATGTCACACTCGGAATCATTGCACTGTACACAGGGCGGCAGATTGCACTCGATTTCAACTGCCCTCGGGTTTCCAAAGTGCATTTGAGTGTCCTTTGGTGGTGCTCTTTCCTCTGGGTTTGATTCCCTACAGTATGGCACGGTGGCACAGTGGTTAGCACTGCTGCCTCACAGAGCCAGGGACCCGGGTTCAATTCCGACCTCCGGTGTCTGTGGAGTATGCACATTCTCCCCGTCTGCGTGGGCTTCCTCCGGGTGCTCCGGTTTCCTCCCACAGTCCAAAGATGTATGGGTTAGCTTGAGTTCCGCACACATGAGGATGGCCTAAACCGGATGTTGGATTTATGTCACATTATCAGTAACCCCCACAGCTTGCCTCCTGGACTTGCTGGCTGTCCTGTCTGGAGACAATACACATCTCTTTAACCTGTGCTTAATGCTCCCTCCACTCACATTGTCTGTACCTTTAAGATCTGGTTGGCTGTCGGGATTCGCATTCTAATCAGTATTCTGTAACTTGATTTTGTATCTCTGTGCCCTGTTTGAGAGCAGATTTCCACTCCATCTGACGAAGGAGCAGCGCTCCGAAAGCTAATGGTATTTGCTACCAAATAAACCTGTTGGACTTTAACCTGGTGTTGTTAAAACTCTTACTTAGCTTGATTGGCCATACTAAAATTGCCCCTTAGTGTCAGGGTGACCAGCAGTTTTAAAGTTTAGTTATTAGTGTCACAAGTAGGCTTACACTGCAAAGAAGTTACTGTGAAAATCCCCAAGTCGTCACACTCCAGGGCCTGTTCGGGTACACTGAGGGAGAATTTAGCATGGTCAATGCGCCTAACCAGCACGTCTTTTGGACTGTGGGAGAAAATTGGAGGACCCGGAGGAAATCCACGCAGACACGGGGAGAACCTGCAGACTCCGCACAGTCACCCAAGCTGGGAATTGAACCTGGGTCCCTGGCGCTGTGAGGCAACAGTGCTAACCATTGTGCCACCGTGCCGCAGGACAAATACCTGGGGTTACAGGGATAGGACCTGGGTGGGATTGTCAGTGCAGGCTCGATAGACCGAATGGCCTCATTCTGCTTTGTTGTGATTCTAAGCAGGAACTGGACTCAAATAGAGGTGGAGCCTGCAGTGCAGGAGAGAGAAGCTGCACTGTCACACGTTTCAGACGAGTAGTAAATCAAGGCTCAGTCAGCCAATTATGCAAGGTTCCAAAGATCCCTTAGCATGTACTGAAGAGAAGCAAATTCTCAGTTAGTACGGTCCATATTTCTCCCCCCAGCACAACAATAGAAACAAACTGGTCATTCAACTCACTGCTGTTAGTGGAATGCTACTGGTACAGAATGGCTGCCGCATTTCCCTGCACAAAAGCAACCACTGCCCTCCAAAAAAGAGAGTTAGTGAAGTATGTATACACCTCTTCGCTACCACACAAAGACAGGGAAAAGAAAAATCAAACCACTTGTCATAACGCTCAGACTTTACTTAAAATATTGATAAAACCTCTTCGCACCGCAGTTCTTATTTTCCAACATTGGCTGCAGGTCCAGATGTCCGGACATTAGAAACAAAGGAGGATTACTCCTCTCAGCTATGCAGGGATATCTTTGGCCTCCCCAGCCAAATAGTGCGCCCACCCCCTCACCAAACCCGCCCCCATCAAGGGTCCAACAGTTGATACCCAGGCTTTAGCCACAACTTGCATCCAGAATGATTGCAAAGTCAGGTCGCAGCAGTTAAATCAGGCCCAGCAGTTACGATATCCCAGGAGTTCATAAGGGCTACAGCCGATGAGTTTTAAATTGGCATCAAAACTCCTAGCCAAATGTTGAAACTTAGATTTCGGAGCATGGGCAGGCTATTCGGCCCCTCGAGTCTGTACTGCCATTCAGCAAGATCAGGGCTGATCTAGTTGTGGTCTCGATTGCACTTTCCTATCTATCCCCCCCCCCCCCCCCCCCCCCCCCCCCCACCCCGCTCAATTCCTCATCTCCCTTGTCTATCAACAATCTATCCAACTCCACCTTGAATAAATGCAATGACCAAGCTTCCACTGCTGTCTGGGGATAGGAATTCCACAGAGCAACAAGCCTCAAGAAAAATAATCTCACCTCAGCCTCAGTTATATTCCTTCATGGGATATGGACATTGGGATAGGGAAAAGTGCTGGCCCAGCCAGCAAAGTGCAAAGTGCCCCTTGAACTGACTGGCTCGCTAGACCATTTCAGAAGGCATTGAAGAGTCACATTGCTGTGGATCTGGAGTCACATGTAGGCCAGACCAGGTAAGGATGACAGATTTCCTTCCCTAAAGGACATTAGTGAACCTGATGGGTTTTTCTCGACAGTTGACAATGGTTTCATGTCATCATTAGACTTTTAATTCCAGATTTTTAATCAATTCAAATTTCACCATCTGCTCTGGTGGGATTCAAACCCGGTTCCCCAGACCATTACCCTGGGTTTCTGGATTACTATTCCAGTGACAATACCACTTCACCACTGCCTCTTAAACTGTGTCCCCAGTTTTAGTCTCACCCATAAAAGTGGTAACATCCACCTGGTACCTCCCCTACCATGTCTCCTCAGGATCTTCTGTTTCAAGAAGATCATCTCTCATTCTTCCCAATTGTAATAGGTATAGGCCCAAGCTGTTCAACCTTTCTTCATCGGATAAGCCCTTCATCCTCGGAATGAATTAAGTGAACCTTCTCTATGCTGCTTCTAACGCAATTAAATATTTTTCAAATAAGGAGACCAAAACTGTACACAGTACTCCAGATGTTGTCTCAACAGTGCCCTGTGCAGCTACAGTAAAACTTCCCAACATTCCATTTGTTTTCCTAATCACTTGCTGTAACTGCATACTAACCTTTTGTGATTCAAATACCAGAATACCCAGAACCCTCTGTATAACTGAGTTCTGCAACCTCTTCAATTTCAACAGTATACTGCTTTTCCATTCTCTTTGCCAAAGTGAACACGTTCAAATTTTCCTATATTACACTCTGCCAATTTTTGTCCACTCACTTAATCTGTTGATATCTCGTTGCACACTCTCCAACTTCTCTTGACAAGTTATTTTTCTACCTTCCATGGAATCCTCACAGTGCAGAAGGAGGCCATTAAGCTCATCAAGTCTGCACCGACTCTCCAAAAGAATATCCTACCCAGAACACATAACCCCATGCATTTACCATGGCTAATCCACCTAACCTACCCATCTTTGGACTACCTATTTTGGGTATCATTGTACGATTGCTGAGTTTTCCATTCTGTTTTGTCGTCCAAATCATTTTTGTAGATTGTAGATAGCTGAGGCCTTGAACCGATCTAAGCGGCAACCCACTAGTTACAGCTTTCCAACCTGAAAAAGACCCACTTGTCCCACACTCTACTTCATGTAAGCTAAACAATCCTTTATCCATGTGAATATGTTACCCCCCCCTACACCATGCTTTCTTATATTGTGTAGCACCTTATCAAATGTCTTGTGGAAATCCAAGTATACCACATCTACAGGTTCTCCTTTTTTCACCTTACATGTTACTTCCTTAAAAAACTCGACTAAATTAGTTGAACACAATTTCCCTTTCACAAAGCCATGCTGATTCTGCCTGATCTCATTATGATTTTCGAAGTGCCAATATATAAATTAAAGACACCCATGATTATCTTTCTTACAAGCTCCATTCATTTATTCCTGTATACTCAGTCCTACAGTATAACTACTGTTAGGAGGCCAAGAAACTACTCCCAGAAGTGACTTATCATCTTTCCTATTTCATACCACTACCCAAATTGATTGGGCACCTTGCCCTTTCAAAGAACAAAGAAAAGTACAGCACAGGAACAGGCCCTTCGGCCCTCCAAGCTTGCGCCGATCATGATGCCTGCCGAAACTAAAACCGTATGCACTTAAGAGTCCGTATCCTTCCATTTGCATCCTATTTATATATTCGTCTAGTTGCCCCTTAAATGATGCTATTGTACCTGCTCCCACCCCCTCCCCAAGCAGCGCGTTCCAGACATTCACCACCCTCTGTGTAAAAAAACGTGCCTCGCACATCTTCTCTAAACTTTTCCCCACACACTTGAGCCAAGGTCATTTCTCCCTACCACGCTAATTATAGCCTTTATTACGCAGCGCAATTTACAGATTTTGCTTCAGAGTAATCCCATTTTCCTACTTTCTTCCCGTGCCATTTTAAAGTGATGCGATTCACCAGTAATGTTTGAATGCTGCAGAGGTTTCAGCAGGGAGCGCATGTTCCGGATCATTCCAATAAATACCTTTGAAGAAGAAAGTTTATTCAAACTTCTCCCTTCATGTAGCATGTTTAGAAAAGATTGGGTTTGGTTGTGATATAAGCCCAACATGGCAGGCACTGTCATGGGTCACACAAGATAAATGAGAGAAAGGATAGCGACCAACTCGGATAGATAATCATTCCTGCACAGAGTCATCTAAATCCTGTGGTGAACAAATTTTCATTGAGAAAAATCTTAAGACAATGAAAGTAGATTCCACTTCATATATAACCCCTTTATAACCCCTGCTGTGCATCATAGCAAAGTAATATTAAAATAAAAACGTGTTCTGACAATCACAGCTTAATGGGTAGTTTACGCAGTTTATGAACAGCCTTACAGTGTTAACGTAAGCCTACTTGTGACGTTAATAAATAAATTTAATTATAAGCAACACATTTATGTTTAAATCGTGAGACAATCTCGTTATGGTTACCTGTTATCAACAACATATTAAAATATTTTTTACATCCTGAAATCTGGGTTTACACAATGTCAGGTTTCATTGTCTAGTGATGTAATACAGATAAACACAACATCATATTGAAGTTTCTAAGAAGCCAATTCAACTGAGCTTCTCGATGGCAAGAAAGCCCTGGTTACAGGACCTCCAGGGAAGAGTGGGCAATCAGCCACTCTCAGTTGCTCATTAATTGCAGAGCAGGAGGGAAATCTGGGAGCAGTGCGGCATTCCATTGTCGTGATGAGTCAGGGAACAAGTGCAGGCAGCTGCGAGCTTAGTGCCTGTGCTGGATTGTCCATGGAGAGGAGGATAGACAAACTGTTGCAATTAGTTCGAAGAGCAGACAACAGGGAAATTATCATAGTGTGTAAGCAAGTGCCATTTTATTCACATTTTTTTCATAAAACTACCGGCATGTCCACTACAACTCTCACCAATTTTTACAGATGCACCATAGAAAGCACACTTTCCAGATGCATCACACCTTGGTATGTCTCCTGCACTGACCAAGACCGCAAGAAACTACAAAAGGGTCGCGAACGCAGCCCAGACCATCACTCAAACGAGCCATTGACTCCATCTAGACTTCCCGCTGCCTCAGAAAAGCATCCAGCATAATCAAGGATGCCGCGCACCCCAGACATACTCCTTTCCACCTCCTTGTGTCGGGAAAAAGATGCAAAAGTCTAAGAACATGTACCAACCGACTCAAGAACAGCTTCTTGCCTGCTGCCATCAGACTTTTGAATGGACTCATCATATATTAAACTGATTTTTCTCTTCACCCAATCTGTAACTGCAACACTACATTCTACACCCTATCCTTTTCCCCTATGTACTCTATGAGTGGCGTGTTTTGTCTGTACAGCGCACAAGAAACGATACTTTCCACTGTATCCCAATACATATGACAAGAATAAATCAAATTAACATCCATCCAGATCATCCCGTTAGCCTGTACCCTTAAAGTTTATTTATTAGTCACAAGTAGGCTTACATTCACATTGAAATGAAGTTACTGTGAAAATCCCCTTCGCCCCAAGGTTGAGTTCTCCTCTCCAAATGCATTTCCAAAATTAGGAATTTAGTGCATGGGAGATAACAGGCCAATCTTACCATTACGCAGTACTATGTGTTACACCACACACACACACATACACTACATGACCAGCCCACATAATAACATACTTCAGTATCTGATCACTCCACAGGGCCTTCAACCAGATTACGCAGGTACACTTGGCACTAACTGGTTGCTTGCAGCCAAAGAACCACAGGGCCCTCACCGCCCATGTTGTGAAGTAGCTGTAACAACACAAACCCCCATTAACAAGCCCACTGTTCTGTGATCCGTACGGACTAAAAGTTGCAGACTGCAATCCTAAAAAATACTGGTACAAATCCTAAAATCCCGCGTGACAAAATTTGGAATCTGACTTTTCTTCAGCCACTGTGGCCCTCGTTATTAAAAAGAAATCAAAATCTCTTGGGATCACATCTCCTGACAATAATATCCAGAAGCTATTCCAGTAACACAATACTGTATAACATCAGGCCCCGATCAAAATCACAAACCCACAGCCATCGCCATAGCAACATGCACAACCGCATCCAATTGAGTTCTGTTCCACAAAAACAAAAATAGATGTGCTGTAGATAAGATTATAGAACCACAATACCAGCACTGCCCGCTTACACTCTGGTTTTCAAAAATCTCCAAAATTAAAGGGCTACAGATTTCATTTTGTTTGTTCATTACTGGCATGGTTCAGAACTTATTTGAACACGAGATAAAAAGCTGACAAGTTCTTTGAAATGGTTTGAATAGACAGGGCACATGCATCTCTGGATTGCACTCAAATCCTTTAAATATATATTAGCCATATTGCTAATTACTTAAGAAGATCCCCTTAAAAATGGGACATGGACACTGTATTGCCAAAAACTGCCACGGTAAATCCCATGAAGTGGATTGTGTGCAGCCTCTCTGTGAACTGCACGTTAACCTTTTAAGTACATATTAGCTTGCTTAAAATAACCTTTCAGATGGTGCGTAGGGAGTGCCAACACACAGCATTATGGTCAGGAACAATCCCTTGCTTTGGGGGGAGGGGACACTGCAGCTCAGTAATGCTAAAGGGGTTCAGCACACTATCTGGCTGTCAATACCGGAGATATGCCAGCCCTGGCTCAGCTGGTAACACACTTGCCTCTGAGACACAAGGTGCTGGGTTCAAGACCTACTCCAGGAGTTGAGCACAAAAAAAAAAAATCAAGATTGGTCCTCCAGTGGAGTATTAAGCGAAAGGTACACTGACATATTCTGGCTGAGAGTTTAAGCTAAGGTTTCACCTGAGAGGGCAGGTGAATCACTGGATTCCATGAAACTATTTTGAAGATGAGCAACACACGCGCATGCCGTGAATATTCGCCAACGATTCAACTGTACAGTACAACAAAGCCAAACTTGATCTTATTCCCATTCAAATGGCCAATCCCAACCGAGTTGAGGAATACCAAGGAGAGGACTCCCAGCAAATCCTCACTATCCCAACTAGCATGTTGAGGCCATCTGCAGCTCCCATAGCCACTAACCTGGCTGAAAACAACTGACGTTGACCACGGAACAAACGCGGACTTTTAAGATGAAGTTGGCCTATTTTCACCTCTAACATCACCAGACTTCAGCCTGGCCTCACCACATCAGCTGCTTAAACCCTCACCCATGCCTTTGATATCCCAGTGCTCTTCCGGCTGATCTCCCAATTTCCACCTATATAAAACCTGAGCAACACCAAAATATCTGCCATCCATAACCTAATTTTCATCAAGTCCCATTCACCCATTATCCCTGTGCTTGTTGATCTACACTGGCACATCACCCCCAGTAAGACCTTGATTTTAATACAATCATCCTCATTTCTCCAATCATTCCATGACTTTGTGCCTTCCTATCTCTTTAGTTTTAAAACCCTCAGTAATCCTGCACCTCTCCACTTCTGGTCTCTTGTACATCCATCATTTTAATCACACCATCATTCGAAACCAGGGACTGACAGCTCTGGAATTCCTGTTCTCAATTCTCCATCTCTCTGTCCTCCTTTGAGACTCTCCGACAAAGCCTTTGGTCATCTGTCCTGATATCTCATGCAGCTCATGAAAACGTTTGTTCATTAATGCTCCTGTGAAGCATCTTGGGACATTTGGCCATGTTAAAGGGAGGTGTTTAGAAGGGAGGCGATGGCCTAGTGGCATTATCGCTAGACTATTAATCCAGAAACTCAGCTGATGTTCTGGGGGCCTGGGTTCGAATCCCGCCACGGCAGATGGTTGAATTTGAATTCAATTTTTAAAATCTGGAATTAAGAATCTACTGATGACAATGAAAGCACTGTTGATGTCAGAAAAACCCATCGGGTTCACGAATGCCCTTAGGGAAGGAAATCTGCCATCCTTACCTGGTCTGGCCTATATGTGACTCCAGAGCTACAGAAACATGGTTGACTCTCAACTGCCCTCCAAGGGCGACTAGGGATGGGCAATAAATGTTGGCCAGCCAACATCGCCCATGTCCCACGAATGAAAAAAAAATAAAGCCACTATATAGATGCAAGCCATTGTTGGAATCAAATAGCTGAGTGACTTATTAAACAAAACAAACCACAAAGCAATAAGGTTCTTTTGCAAAACTGTGCAATGACCAATAAAAACATCTTTTGTTTGCAGCTTACCTTCATAGAAATTGTTTTATTGATTTCTGGCTTTATCACCAGTTCAAGAATCACAGAATTGATATGGCAAAGTGACATGACCCCCAACTACCACTAGTGCTTGCAAACAAAGTCAAGTACATCCAAATAACTTTAGTAAGCTATCTTGAAGTATTGTTATAACAAGTTTAGAAACTGCTGCCATAATAATTAGAGCAGTTGTTTCCAACAGCTGCCATGGTTGGTAAAATACGGCTTTGGGACTCAAATTGGCCCTATCCATCTGCCACAAAACTTGACAGCAAGTTCTTCCAACACTGGTGCACACCGTGGTTGCAGTTGGTACAATCTACAACGCGGCAATTCACCGAGGTTACCTCCCTCCTCAGTGAGGACGTGGAAGTTTTGGAGAGAGTGCAAAAGAAGGTTCAACAGGATGTCACCTGGTCTCGAGGGCATCGTCTATGAGGAGAGATTGAATTAAATTAGGATTGTTTTCACTGGAAAGACGGAGGCTGAAGGGAGACCTGATGGAGGTTTACAAAATTATGAGAGGCATAAACTGGGTGGATAGTCAGAAGCTTTTTCCCCCAGAGTGAAAGGATCAATTACAAGAGGGCACAGGTTCAAGGCGAGAGGGGGAAAGTTTAAGGGAGATGTATGGGGGAAGCTTTTCCACGCAGAGAGTGGTGGGTGCCTGGAACGTGCTGTCAGAGGCGGTGGTGGAAGCAGGCGCATTAGCAGCATTTAAGAGACATCTGGATGGGTACATGAATAGGGATGGAATAGAGGGATACGGTCAAAATAAGGGCAGAAGGTTTTTTTTTTTAAGCTCACAGTTAGGGCATCATGATCAACATTGGTTTGGAGGGCCGAAGGGCCTGTTCCTGTGCTGTACTGTTCTTTGCTCTAACCTCTATCACTGATGGGGAGTCTGGCAGCAATGTGCATCAGAGAATCATCACCTCCAAGTTAAACACAATCCTGACTTGAACATACGTTGCCAGTCCTCAAAATGTGGCTGGATCAATATCCTGGAATTCTTTGAACAACACCAATATGTGTGGCATCATCACCTCAAAAAAGGCAGCAAATCAAGAGTAAGGCCAATCACCACACCAAGAACAAAGAAAATTATAGCACAGGAACATGTCCTTTGGCCGTCTAAGCCTGCCCCGACCATGCTGCCTGTCTGAACTAAAGCCCCCTTAAAAGTACATGAAGGTGGACAATGGAAGCAGCCATGCCAGCACTAAGCACATCCCAAAAACACGTTTTTAAAAAGGTAGCGCCATACTAAGTAGAGTTATGCTGCTGACATCAGCATTTCTACTGACGCTGGCGGAAGGCGAGGTGTCGAGATCAATAAGGGAGCAGAAACTTTCAGCTTCAATTCCTGGTCTGTGCTGAATTAACTTCTCTGTCAGGATGCCAAAAGAAATGGTGAAAAGTGTGGGTGGGTGTATGGGTCTAACTGAGTGAGGACAAGATGGAGCACAGCAGTGACAGCCCCATGACTCGTAGAGCCACAAAGATGCTATTTGGGCTCATACATCAAGAATCTATCCTTAGGCAAGGCATCAGAGTACTGGCACCTGTGAAAGCGTTTTTTTATTCATTCGTGGCACATGAGCGTCGCTGGCTGACCAGCATTTATTGTCCAACCTAGAAGGGCAGTTGAGAATTAACCACATTGCTGTGGCTCTGGAGTCACATGTCGGCCAGACCAGGTAAGGACGACAGATTTCCTTCCCTAAAGCGAACCAGATGGGTTTTTCCAACAATTGACAATCATTTCATGGTCATTAGTGGATTCTTAATTCCAGATGTCTTTTATTGATTTCAAATTCCACCATCTGTCGTGACAGGATTTAAACTATGGATCATATCTATCGATAATACCACTCAGCCATCGCCTCTCCAAGTGCCCCCTGAAAGGATTATCACAGTCAGCCGATCATCCCTGTCACGGTTTTGGCTTCTACGTTGACATTTATTCCTCTGGACTGCATCATATATAACTACTGCCAGTATCAACGCACGCTTTCTTCACACTACTTTGCCTTTCCGGACTCAGCATCACTCCATTTCCAGGTGATCATTGCTTTTACTGATTGAAAACCATGAGTGCCAGACCAGAGCTTCAAATTTCATAAATGTGTGATGCACGACTCATATGCGAAGTTAATAAATAGGAAGTGTTGAGTTCACACCAATTAGAACATACCAAATAACTGTTGTGCTCACCTTCCAGACTTCGAGCGACGCAAATGTGGGGAATAGTGGATCCACAATTCTGAAGTTGCTCTGCTGGCACAGATTGCTTGCCTCACGAGGAGATCAGTACTCCACTGTCAGTAAAGCTACACTGCAGTCACTTAACCCCAACCCTCCCCCAGGAAAAGTTGATTTAATATTGGCAAATCGCGCAGAAAGCAAATACTTGGTGCAGCGACATATATTACCAAAATCCATCCAGAGAGTAAAAATAAAAATATATCCCTCCCATTTCAAATGCGCGTGTGAACATTTCATCAACAAAGCATTCCCCTTTTTAATTTATACATGCTTATTTGACTACTGTCTTGCTTTAATTCCTCACTTTTTCCTCAACACCCCCTCCCTCCCCTCGAAGACATTAACTCCTGTGCTGGCCTTGGAGGGGTCCAGAGAACGTTCCCAAGAATGATCCCAGGACTGAAGGGTTTGCTATATGAGGAGCATTTGAGGAGTCTGGGTTTATGCTCAATGGAGTTTAGAAGAATGAAAAAAAGTAAAGCTTATTTATTAGTCACAAGTAAGGCTTACATTAACACTGCAATTATTCCCTAGTCGCCACACTCCGGCACCTGTTCAGGTCAATGCACCTAACCAGCACGTCTTTCAGACTGTGGGAGGAAACCGGAGAACCCGGAGGAAACCCACGCAGACACAGGGAGAATGTGCAGACTCCGCACAGACAGCAACCCAAGCCAGAAATCGAACCCGGGTCCAGAGGGGGATCTAATTGAAACTTGCAGAATACTGAGAGGCCTGGATAGAGTGGACGTGGAGAGGATGTTTCCACTAGTGGCAGAGACTAGAACCAAAGGGCACAACCTCAGAGTGAAGGGACGCTCCTTTAAAGCCGAGATGAGGAGGAATTTCTTCAGCCAGAGGGTGGTGAATCTGTGGAACTCATTGTCACAAAAGGCTGTGGAGGCCAGGTCATTGAGTGTCTTTAAGACAGAGGTAGATAGGTTCTCGATCAATAAGGGGATCAAGGGTTGTGGGGAGAAGGCAGGAGAATGGGGATGAGAATCATATCAGCCATGATTGAATGGCCAAGTGGCCTAATTGTGCTCCAACATCTTTTGGTCTTATAGATGGATCAGTATCTGCTGGTACTTCAGTCAGCAACTACTCCTTGTGGGAACCTCCCTCAGGGTCAACAGGCTATAAATTAACACAGACATCATAACTGAGCACAGTCCTTCCCTACAGCACCGTTAAAAGTCCGTTCCAACACGTTACGAATGGGTTTGGTATCAGGTCTGAATGTTTTTGGTGACAGGCAGAAACGGTATGTCACATTAAATGTAACATCCTTCCAATTTATTATTATATTGAATGCTTTATTACATGGCAGGACATAAATCCAATGTGGAATTCAACAACTGGAACAAAAACTTTGGCAAGATGGCTTCCTTCACAGCAATTCTCAAGCCCTGTGCACTTCTTGAATAGATTTCAGCTAATCAGGTGACAGAAGTCACATTCAGCTGATATCTGGTAAATTAACAATCTTCACATTTATGTTGACTATTTTGGCTCTGTGCTTTGCACAATCAACTGGATTGTGGATTGGTTATCTAACAGGAAGCAGAGAGTTGGTATAAATGGGTGCTTTTCTGGTTGGCAGTTGGTGACTAGTGGCGTGCCGCAGGGATCGGTGCTGGGGCCTCAACTGTTTACCATATACATAGACGATCTGGAGGAGGGGGCTGAGTGTAGGGTAACAAAGCTTGCGATGATACAAAGATGAGTGGGAAAGCGAATTGCGTGGAGGATGCGGAAAGTCTGCAGAGAGATTTGGATAGGCTAAGTAAGTGGGCGAGGATCTGGCAGATGGAGTATAACGTTGACAAGTGTGAGGTTATCCACTTTGGAAGGAATAATCGTAAAATGGACTATTATTTAAATGGTGAAAAATTACAACATGCTACTGTGCAGAGGGACCTGGGGGTCCTTGTGCATGAATCGCAAAAACTCAGTTTGCAGATGCAGCAGGTGATCAAGAAGGCAAATGGAATGTTGGCCTTTATCGCGAAGGGGATGGAGTATAAAAGCAGGGAAGTCTTGCTGCAATTGTACAAGGTACTGGTAAGGCCGCAACTGGAGTACTGTGTGCAATTTTGGTCCCCTTATTTGTGGAAGGATGTATTGGCCTTGGAGGGAGTATAGAGAAGGTTCACCAGGTTGATACCGGAGATGAGGGGGTTAGCTTATGAGGAGAGATTGAGTAGATTGGGCCTGTACTCGTTGGAGTTTAGAAGGCTGAGGGAGATCTTATAGAGACATATAAGATAATGAAGGGACTAGACAGGGTAGAGGCAGGGAGATTCTTTCCACTTAGAAGGGAAACAAGAACTAGAGGACACAGCCTCAAAATAAGGGGGAGTAAGTTTAGAACAGAATTGAGGAGGAACTTCTTCTCTCAGAGGGTAGTGAATCTCTGGAATTCTCTGCCCATTGAAGCAGTGGAGGCTACCTCGTTAAATATGTTTAAGACACAGGTAGATGGATTTCTGATCAATAAGGGAATTCAGGGTTATGGGGAGCGGGCGGGTAAGTGGAACTGATTCGCTTCAGATCAGCCATGATCATATTGAATGGCGGGGCAGGTTCAAGAGGCTAGATGGCCTACTCCTGCTCCTATTTCTTATGTTCTTAACTCATTTCTGGAGTGCAGTTTGCCCGTTATATCAGTAAGTGCAGAATCCAAGAATATCCCACAGGCAAGATATAAGGAGCCACCCCTCAATCTATTGGCTAAGAGCATTGGCTTAGCATCTAAGAAAGCTTGTTATTCTACTGTGGAATCTTTTACACAAACAGACAGCTCATAGATATTTCCCATCTGTGAGCAGTGGATAGAAATCAGAGCAGCAATTCCGATTTATTTATTCTCACATTGGACTGTATGGGTGACCCATTCCACCTGAACTCCAGTAGCTCCCACATCATAGACCAGCACTCAAACATTCTTGTCTGCAGTTACATATAAAATTACTGAGGAAATATTTGCACACTAACTTTTTTTTATGTTCGCTGGCTGGGCCAGCATTTATTGCCTTTCCCTGAGGGTATTTTAGAGTCAACCACATTGCTGTGAATCTGCAGTCACATGTAGGCCAGACCAGGTAAGGAAGGAAGATTTCCTTCCCTAAAGGACTAGATGGGTTTTTCTGACAATCGACAATGGTTTCATGGTCATCAATAATTCTTAATTCCAGAATTTTTTCATTGAACTCAAATTCCACCATCTGCTGTGATGGGATTTGAACCTGGGTCCCCAGAGCATTACCCTCGGCATCTGGATTACTCGTCCAGCGACAATGCCACTATATACCACACTTGGAGTATTGCGTACAGTTCTGGTCGCCGCATTATTGGAAGGATGTGGAAGCATTGGAAAGGGTGCAGAGGAGATTTACCAGGATGTTGCCTGGTATAGTGGGAAGGTCTTATGAGGAAAGGCTGAGGGACTTGTGGCTGTTTTCGTTAGAGAGAAGAAGGTTAAGAAGTGACTTAATAGAGGCATACAAGATGATCAGAGGATTAGATAGGGTGGACAGTGAGAGCCTTTTTCCTTGGATGGTGATGGCTAGCACGAGGGGACATAGCTTTAAATTGAGGGGTGATAGATATAGGACAGATGTCAGAGGTAGATTCTTCACTCAGAGAGTGGTAAGGACGTGGAATTTCCTGCCTGCAACAGTAGTGGACTCGCCAACACTAAGGACATTTAAATGGTCATTGGATAAACATATGGATGATATTCGAATAGTGTAGGTTAGATGGGCTTTAGATTGGTTTCACTGGTCGGCACAACATCGAGGGCCGAAGGGCCTGTACTGCGCTATAATGTTCTATGTTCTATGTTCTATCCCACTGCCTCCCCGCTTACCAAATGCAAAAGCTCTCAAAACCTAAATTCAACCAGTACTGGCTGAATTCTTGAATAATCCACCGTAATCCTGGGATGCCATCATCTCACGTGAGAACACCATCTACCAGGTACACGGTACATACTCTTGCAACTCGGCCAACGTTGTCTACCTGATACGCTGCAAGAAAGGATGTCCCGAGGCATGGTACATTGGGGAAACCATGCAGACGCTACGACAACGGATGAATGAACACCGCTCGACAATCACCAGGCAAGACTGTTCTCTTCCTGTGGGGGAGCACTTCAGCAGTCACGGGCATTCAGCCTTGGATCTTCAGGTAAGCGTTCTCCAAGGCGGCCTTCACGACACACGACAGCGCAGAGACGCTGAGCAGAAACTGATAGCCAAGTTCCGCACACATGAGGACGGTCTAAACTGGGATGTTGGATTTATGTCACATTATCAGTAACCCCCACAGCTTGCCTCCTGGACTTGCACAATTTCACAAGCTGTACTGTCTGGAGACAATACACATCTCTTTAGCCTGTGTTGAATGCTCCCTCCACCCACATTGTCTGTACATTTAAGACCTGGCTGGCTGTAGAGATTTGCATTCTAATCAGTATTCTGTAATTTGATTTCTGTGTCTGTGCCCTGTTTGAGAACAGAGACCACTCCATCTGACGAAGGAGCATTGCTCCGAAAGCTTATGGTATTTGCTACCAAATAAACCTGTTGGACTTTAACCTGGTGTTGTGAGACTTCTTACTCTGATTTACAAAGCAGCAGTGCTATTAAACATAGCCGTGTAAATCAAAAACAATCCCTGTAAGTCTAATACCATCTCCATCATGGCATGTACATCTGTGCAACAAGTGTCCCTGTGTATACCTCAGCTGAGATGAGCTACCTGAGCATAGGTCTGAAATTAACGTCAGCATCTTGTTAGATGTCTTATACAGTGATCAGCTGAAACGCAGAGGTCACACCATCCTGACTTGGGACTATGTCACCGCCATTTCTTCACTGCCACTGGATCAAGATCCTGGAATTTTTTGAGTTTTGCGAGGAAGTGATGAAGATGATTGATGAGGGTAGGGCAGTGGATGAAATTCAGTAAGGCCTTTGACAAGGTCCCTCATGGCAGACTGGTGCAGAAGGTGAAGTCGCATGGGATCAGAGGTGAGCTGGCAAGGTGGATACAGAACTGGCTCGGTCAAAGATGACAATGCAGTGAAAGGATGCGTTTCTGAATGGAGGGCTGTGACAAGTGACATTCCTCAGGGATCAGTGCTGGGACCTTTGCTATTTGTAATATCTATATATATTGTATATATATAAAAATAAATGATTTGGAGGAAAATGTAACTAGTTTGATTAGTAAGTTTGCGGACGACACAAAGGTTGGTGGATTTGCAGATAGCGATGAGGACCATCAGAGGATACAGCTGGATATAGATCAGTTGGAGACTTGAACAGAGAGATGGCAGATGGAGTTTAATCCAGACAAATGTGAGGTAATGCATTTTGGAAGGTCTAATACAGATAGGAAATGTACAGTAAATGGCAGAACCCTTAAGAATATTGATAGGCAAAGGGATCTGGGTGCACAGGTACACAGGTCACTGCAAGTGGCAATGCAGGTGGAGAAGGTAGTCAAGAAGGCACATGGCATGCTTGTCTTCATCAGCCGGGGCACGGAGTTGAAAAATTGGCAAGTCATGTTGCAACTTTATAGAACCTTAGTTATGCCGCACTTGGAATATAGTGTTCAATTCTGGTCGCCACACTGCCAGAAGGATGTGGAGGCTTTGGAGAGGGTACAGAAAAGATTTATCAGGATGTTGCCTGGTATGGAGGGTATTAGCTATGAGGGGAGGTTGAAGAAACTTGGTTTGTTCTCACTGGAACGACGGAGGTTGAGGGGTGACCTGATAGAAGTCTACAAGATTATGAGAGGCATGGACAAAGCTTTATCCCCAAGGTGGAAGAGTCAATTACTAGGGGGCACAGATTTAAGGTGCGAGGGGCAAGGTTTAAAGGAGATATACGAGGCAGATTTTTTTAACACAGTCGCGGGTGCCTGGAACTCGTTGCCAGGGGAGGTAGTGGAAGCGGATACGGTAGTGACTTTTAAGGGGCGTCTTGACAAATACACGAATAGGATGGGAATAGAGGGATATGGTCGCCCGGAAACGTAGGGGGTTTTAATTAAGTCGGGCAGCATGGTCAGTGCAGGCTTGGCGGGCCGAAGGGCCTGTTCCTGTGCTGTAATTTTCTTTGTTCTTTGAATTCCTTTCCTAACAGCACTGTGGGTGTACCTACACCGCATGGACTGCAGTGGTTTGAGAAGGGCAATTGGGGACGGGCAATAAATGCTGGCTTTACCCACAATGCTCATAATCCATGAACGTTAAAAAAAAATTTGGTTGGGATGCAAGGTAGTGATGGGAAGGTGAATGAAGGCAAGGACCACAACTGCATTGATCTCTTTTGTTAGCTCCTCTTCCTGAGCACAATCACGTTGACCCCCTCTGAAAATACCTGTATACCAACAATGGACAAAGACAGGGTCACGTGGTGGAGATGCCACCCTCCCCTCCTCCTAACCCATGCTTAAACAACCCAACAACATTCACTGGACCACAAGAGCTGTTGGTGTTGCAGGATCTCATCCCAACAGAAGTCAGTGCCTCCTTCAGGAATGGAGAAACTACGGCCCAGATTGAGTTACAGTGCTCACCATTAATATGGACTAAATCAGGCAACGTCTCCCAGAGTCTGCACATGTGCAGTTAAACTCGGAAATCTGGAGGTTACAGTCCAAGTTCCCACCAGCTTTAATAGTACCTTCCAAATAGACTCAGCTCTGGAATTCAGGAAAGGTTTGGATTTACGATACCGAGTCACTCGTTATGCACTCAGTATGCCAGAAAATGGTTATAGGTGGTGAATTGAGGTGCAAGTGAATTTCTAATTGCATGATGAGCCTGAATGACCTGCATCGCAACTTCTCTGGCACTGAAATCATATTTTTTTTAGTGTGGAATCTCATTTCTTCAGAATTCAATTACATTTACAATTAAAAAAAAAGAAAATAATTCTTGTTTCCCCTTTGTGTCTTTTATCCTTTTCTCTCACTTTCTCCCTCTGTGCAGGAATTCACATTAAATTAAGTCTGCTGAGCCATACTTCTTGGTTAGATATTGCATATTTCAGTGAGGATTCTTCAGTCTGATTGGTGAGGAATCTTGTTGTTTCTTGCCCTATTCACATGTAGCATACACCAATTTTCACAGATGCACCACTGAAAACATCCTTTCCGGATGCATCACAGCTTGGTGTGGCTCCTGCTCTGACCAGGACCGCAAAAAACTACAAAGGGCTGTGAATGGAGCCCAGTCCATCGCTCAAACTAGCCTCCCACTCATGAACTCTGTCCACACTTCCTGCTGCCTCAGGAAAGCAGCCAGCATAATTAAAGACCCCACGCACTCTGGACATACTCTCTTCCCCGTTCTGTCAGGAAAAAGATAAAAACACGTACCAACCCACTCTAGAACAGCTTCTTCCCTGCTGCCATCAGACTTTTGAATGGATCCACCTTATATTAAGTTGATCCTTCTCTGCACCCTAGCTATGACTGGAACACTATATTCTCCTTTCCTTCTCCCCTATGTACGGTATGCTTTATCTGTATAGTGCACAAGAAACAATACTTTTCACTATATCCCAATGCATGTGACAATAATAAATCAAATCAATTCAATTCATGAAGAGGGCACCGCACTGGATCAGACAGTCACGTTGGTGCACAAAGGTCTGTGGGCGACTATAGGAGTCATGAACGTTGAGCACTATTCCTTCGTCACTAGATACAAAGTCCAAGCTAACAAAAGGAAGATAGGATTCCCAATTTAGAAATCTAACATTAGGCACTAAATGGAGCCTTATAATGAGTGTAATTTTCAGCATACGAAGAGTGCTCCCACTTACTGCTTCTCCTCCTCTGAGCCGCATGGCAATGTACAAAACCACGAGAAAGGTTCACGAGAAAATAACTTTAGATGTATTAAAATTTCACTAGAGGAGCTTGCAGCAAAATCATGGAAGTTCAAGATCCCCGCAGAGTGCTGTACTGTTTCCTTCACCAAACCTTCTGAAATTAGTTTTTATAGATGGGAAATAGGTTTATGATGCCCTCAGCTTGAATGATACCATTGAAAAGAAACAATGTGCATTAACGTAGCATATCTTTCACTGTCCCAACGTGCATTATAAACTGCTAATTATTTCTGAAATGTAGTGACGACGAAGCTGACTACCAATTTGTGCACAGCAAGGTCTCACAAAATGGTAAACAGCAAGCATTGGTGGTGTAGGGTGAGGGGCCAGGGTTTGATTGGGTTGGGGAGAACTCCCTTCTATTAATCAAACAGTACAACAAAATATTTTATGCCCATCTGAACAGGCAGGTGGGGGCCACAGCTTCACATCTCACCCGAAGGACGATGCTTCAAAAATAAAATTCTGCTTCAACATGGTACTCGTGCATTAGCTTCACAGAATGTGCTCTGAACTTTGACATTATAGGCACCCAGTTATAGTATTAGAAATGAGAGTAGTCGTCAATATTACCAATCCTTCCTGACCACCACAGTAAAAGCAAGGCTATACAATAGAAAATTCTGTATAACTCTGCAAATGCATATGAACAGTTTGTACTGATGAACTGATTTGTAACTGAAGCATTTCTTTCTTTCTGCCCCATTTCACTTTCTGAATGATCTCAAGTGTTCTTCCCTACAAAATGGTTAGAATGTGGAACTTGCTCTCACATGGAGTAGTTGAGGTGAACAGCACAGGTGTCTATGTGGGCAAGTACATAAGGGAAAAACGAATAAAGGATATGCAGAGAGAATGAAGTAGGGTGGGAAGAGGTTTGAAAGAGACCATTTGGGTTGAAGGTCTGTTTTTGTGCTCTAAAGTTTATGTAATTCTCTCACCGACTGAAATTATTTGACTACCACTGACTCCCACAAAACACAAGGGTACAGCATCTGAACTGGTTACACAGAAGTTGTGGGCGGCACGGTGGCACAATGGTTAGCACCAGGGACCCAGATTCAATTCCAGCCTCGGGTCACCGTCTGTGTGGAGTTCGCACATTCTCTCCGTGTCTGCGTGGGTTTCCTCCGGGTGCTCCGGTTTCCTCCCACAGTCCAAAGATGTGCGGGTTAGGTTCATTGGCCATGCTAAGTTGCCCCTAGTGTCAAGGAGATTAGCGGGGTAAATATGTGAGGTTATGGGAATAGGGCCTGGGTGGGGTTGTGGTCGGTGCAGAGGCCGAATGGCCTCCTTCTGCACTGTAGGGATTCTACGAATCTATGATTCTAAGTTACGGCACCACCTTGCCTTCTGAAATCACTCAATCTTTTGATTATATGCTGTGAATTGATAGTTTTTTAAAAATCATAAAACTGTCTTCACTAGATATTTGTTTCAATGCTTATTTGTACGGGAAGGTTTTCTACTGAGACTAAAGACTTAACCACCAAACAAACTCCTGACATCAAGTTGTAGACGTACAAGAATGTTTTTCATTCTGGGCGGAGAATGGAGGGCTTGTGCTCAGTGGACAGCAGCATACACACATGACTAGAACCATTTTCAAATTCCTCTTCAGAACAGTCTAGTGCTATGGGTAATGAAAACCTCTGGGGAGCTCCTCGGTTACAGATCTGAAAATAAGCTGAATATGATTACATTTCATCATTTGGCACAGAGACCATCACAACTATTACCTACAAATAAACCAGCCTGCTTTGGAAACTGGATGACAGAGTTGTCTAGAACATTATTATTGTAGCTCGAGCCTTGGGTTTCAATGCCATTGACCCCGCGCAAACTAAATCGTCTGTCTCTCATGGCTGTCACATTTCATAGAAGCCCTACAGTGCTGAAGGAGGCCATTTGACCCATCAAGCCTGCACCGACAACAATCCCATCCAGGCCCTATTCCTGTAACCCCACGTATTTACATTAATCCCCATAACACAAAGAGACCATTTAGCATAGCCCATCAACCTAGCCCACACATCTTTGGACTGTGGAAGGAAACCGGAGCATCCAGAGGAAACCCATACCGACACGGGGAGGATGTGCAAACTTCACACAGTCAGTCACCCAAGGACGGAATCAAACCCGGGTCCCTGGCGCCATGAGGCAGCAGTGCTAACCACTGTGCCACAGTGCTGCCCCATTGTGCCACCGTGCCTAATTTCAAAATTAGATTTGTTTTGGTCATTCAGTCCAGTCCCTCATAGGCAAAAATCCAACACCACAAAGCCGAGCGGCACAGTCCGAAAGACGTGCAGGTTAGGTGCATTGGCCATGCTAAATTCTCCCTCAGTGTACCCGAACAGTTGCCGGAGTGTGGTGACTGGGGGATTTTTACAATAACTTCAATGCAGTGTTAATGTAAGCCTACTTGTGGCACTAATAAATAAACTTTAGAGTGATAGTGGGACTTAGCATCTTTGTACTGAGGAATGGTAGGGCTTGTACTAGTTACATTTTTGGCCCTTTTAAGCCTCTTAACTTTTGGGGACATGAATAGCAAACTGTGCTCATTAGTTCCTCTAAGGTACTGGGCTATTATGTAGTTCCATAAAATGTTACTTCAGTTTTCAAAATTGATGAGTAGTACAGAACTCATCTGGTTTTAAAGTGACATAATAAGCAGATGACAACACTGCTCGCTGATCTAATATTTTCCAAATTACTCTGAAACTCACGCAAGTGCTTTTCTCAACTTCCAAGAACATAAACCTTTCTTTTCCCCTTCTGGAGATTTTCAAACAGCCTCGCTGCTGTTCGTGACTATTGGCTCTTCACTCAAACCACATCAATTGCATTTTCTTCAAACAAAATTGGTAAATATCCCCAAACAAATTACTGGGACAACATGGAGCCCCTCGAATCCAAGAGAAATCGGTGAACCAAATACAAATAGCTGTGCCTTCGATTGCCTTGGCCCTACGTTTCCGATCTTCCTGCCTCTCTCTCTCCCCATTAAGACAGGCTTTAAAACATAACTCTTTGGCCAATTCCAGAGTTGCTTCGCGGTTCAGTATCACAGCTTGTTTGACAACACCCATGGGAGGTTTTGCTACATTGAAGTTGCTGTAGAAATGCAAGTTGTTGTTGTGAGGAAACAGCTGAAATGTGCCTTTACCCCACCCCCGATATATAAATGAGCAGCTCAGTACAAAGGGAATAAACTGACTTTCTACAAGAAAACATGATAAACCCAAGAATGCTCCTTCCATTTGTCATACTAAACAAAAGCATCCTTTGCCCGAGAGTGCATGCAACTAAACGTAGTCAGTTATGCATGTTATACATACAGTGGTTAGCACTGCTGCCTCTCAGTGCCAGGAATCCAGGTTCAATTCCAGCCTGGGGTGACTGTCTGTGCGGAGCTCACACGTTCTCCCTGTGTCTACGTGGATTTCCTCCGGGTGCTCCGGTTTCCTCCCACAGTCCAAAGATGTGCGGGTAGGTAGATTGCCTATGCTAAATTGTCCCCCGGTGTCCCAAGAGGTATGGGCTAGGGGGAATTAGCGGGGCAAATATGTGGGGTAACATGGATTGGGTGTAGGTGGAATGCTCCATCGGAGAGTCGATGCAGACTTGATGGGTCAAATGGCCTGTTTCTGCACTGGAGGGATTCTATGATTTTTATGATGATGTCTATGTGATAGCGAATTAAAAGCTTGCATAAATCAGAATGACTAATAATACTCGACTGATGTTTATCTTAATATAAAGTCACTAAACGAAAGGAATGTGGACAATTGACTTTCAAGTGGTGATATTTTCATGGGAAAACAGAAAAGGAGAACATTTTCCTCTCACTCAGAGTTCCTGAAGCACTGGGAGCCTTAAGGCTTCTCATTCAAGAGCTCATTATTCACATGTGAGCCTTGACGGCAAGCACTGACAGATTATTTGACTGCAGCAGCATCCTGCCAAGTCATGCCTGATGACGTCTTCATTCAGGGTCAAGGAAGAGGCCACTGAATAACACTCAAGAGCAAGAAACTCATCCATTTCCCACGAGCTAACCTAGAGGTACTGAAACCAATAGCGGCACCCTGCTGTTGCTCATCAGATATCTCAAAGACCAGGGATCCAACCTGGTACCTACCAGCTATTCACCAACCGAGCATTCAGAGAAAGTGTTGGAATAAGGTGAATGATTTCCATTTTGCTGTTGGTTCACAAAAGTTTTTCAAATATGTAGATGGCTCCAAACAGACAGTGGTTGTGGGCTGGTGAAAGAGAAACTATAAATCAGCTGAAGGTATGCTTTCAAGATTTGTTTGAATTTGCTGCGGAAGTGAGCTGACAATTCTCAGAAAATGCTTCCATGCACTCCAGAAACCAGAGACTGCCAAGTGAGTGGCTGAGCGCACGAGCGCAGTTGCCATGCAGAGAGATTTTTGAATCAGGCTAAAATTCCTCATGGAGTTGGCACCATCAGGAGTGAGACCAATCCCAATGGAAGTGGGCAGCACAGTGGTTAGCAGTGCTGCCTCAGAGCGCCAGGGATCCCGGGTTCAATTCCTGCTTTGGGTGACTGTGCGGAGTTTGCACGTTCTCCCTGTGTCTGCATGGGTTTCCTCCGGGTGCTTCAGTTTCCTCCAAATCCAAAGATGTGCAGGTTAGGTGGATTGGCCATGATAAATTATCCCTTAGTGCCCCAAGAGGTGTAGGTGAGTGGGATTAGTGGGGTACAAATGTGGGGTTACGGGAAATGGCCTGGGTGGGAACCTTTGTCAGAGATTCGGATGAAGACCCAATGGGCCAAAAGGCCTCCTTCTGCACTGTAGGGATTCTATGATTCAGCTCCCATCAATTCACTAAACTGGAAACAAACAAAGAAAAGTGAATTGATCCGAATCAGATTGGTGGTGAAATTGTGATTCTCAATCTCTCTGACATTACAGATAGCACTGAGGATTGCAAAGCAGTTCCACCTATTGTTTACACCTAAACTAAACATGATCCTGTTCTGCATAGTGGGGGGGAAAGTAGGTTTATGGAAACCACTTCCACCCGACAAAACAATTGTGTATAGTTAACCAAACACAAAGGAAATCTTCACCGGTATTGAGGGAAAAGACTACATGAGGATAACATTTCAGGACACACAATCTTTTTTGATGATTTCTTTTTTAAAACAACATAATTCTCAGAAGTATTTCCTGGCATAAATTCATTTGAAATCATGTGGCTCAACTAATTGGCGGATGTTGCATGCAGACAGTTGTAGGTTTGGCCAGCACATTCTGACATTGAGCCAAGTGACCCTGCTGCATTAGTCATGCTCCCTTTTGCTCAGGTCAGAAGTACAGTGGGGTACAGTGATGAGAGGCAACATCCAACTCCAAAAAGACAGCCAATTTTTGATGACCTGAGGGAGATATCTGAAACTTACCATCTTCTCATTGGAGCAAAAAAAAAGGCACTTATCCACTTGCTGCTAAAACGCAGCTCAAAAGCATGAAATTATATCCAAACAGAAGCTACTTGGACAAATCTGCAAGTCTCATGATATTCATTGCAAGCAGTTTTTTTAAAAAAATGTAATTCTCACTGATAATTAAAATACTATTTGTATCATTGGTTTTGCAGAACTTTTCCTACTACAAGCCTCAATTTTCTAAACCTGGCAAGGTCTCAACACCGGTGCCCCTCGAGGCTGTGTTCTCAGCCCCCTACTATACTCCTTATACACCTATGACTGTGCAGCCAAGTTCCCCTCCAATTCGATTTTCAAGTTTGCTGACAACACCACCGTAGTGGGTTGGGTCTCAAACAATGACGAGACAGAGTACAGGGTTGAGATAGAGAATCTGGTGAACTGGTGCAGCAACAATAATCTCTCCCTCAACGTCAACAAAACAAAGGAGATCGTCATCGACTTCAGGAAGCATAAAGGAGAACATGCCCCTGTCTACATCAATGGGAACGAAGTAGAAAGGGTCGAGAGCTTCAAGTTTTTAGGTGTCCAGATCACCAACAACCTGTCCTGGCCCTCCACGCTGACACAATAGTTAAGAAAGCCCACCAACGCCTCTACTTTCTCAGAAGACTAAGGAAATTTGGCATGTCAGCTACGACTCTCACCAACTTTTACAGATGCACCACAGAAAGCATTCTTTCTGGTTGTATCACAGCTTGGTATGGCTCCTGCTCTGCCCAAGACCGGAAGAAACTACAAAAGGTCGTGAATGTAGCCCAATCCATCACGCAAACCAGCCTCCCATCCATTGACTCTGTCTATACTTCCCGCTGCCTCGGAAAAGTTGCCAGCATAATTAAGGACCCCACGAAATATGGACATTCTCTCTTCCACTTTCTTCCTTCGGGAAAAAGATGCAAAAGTCTGAGGTCACGTACCAACCAACTCAAGAACAGCTTCTTCCCTGCTGCTGTCAGACTTTTGAATGGACTTACCTTGCGTTAAGTTGATCTTTCTCTACATCCTAGCTATGATTGTAACACTACATTCTGCTCTCTCTCTCATTTCCTTCTCTATGAACGGTATGTTTTGTCTGCATAGCGCGCAATATACAATACTTTTCACTGTATAGTAATACATGTGACAATAATAAATCAAATCAAAGTCTACCTGACCATTACCTCTCTCAGGCTCTCTGATGCTAAATTATCAGGCTGCTTGTCCAGCATCCAATTGTGTTAAATTGTTCTTTCCCTTTTTCCCTCTCCTTTCCTACTATTCTTGGGATACTTTGTGTCTTTTACCGTGAAGACAGATAATTTCCCAGTCTCATTCTCTTGAATGCTCATTTTTGCTACTCTTCTTATTTTTATATACAGATGGCACCTCCTTAACGTTGAGCCTTTCTTTCTCAATGGAATATATCTTTGTTGAGAGTTGTGAAATATCTCCTTAAATGTCTGCCACTACTTTTCTACCATCTTGCCTTTTAGCCTGTTTTCCAGTCCACTTTAGCCAACTCTGTATTTGTACTCCTGTTTAAGTTTCAGACACAAGTTTCAGATCCAAACTTCTCACCTTCAAACTGAATGTGAAATTTTATCACGTTATGATTACTCTTACACATAAGATCCTATAAGATAGTGCAATAGTGGTGTAGTGGTGAGCATAGCTGCTTCCCAAGCAGTTGACCCGGGTTCGATTCCTAGCCATAGCATTGGTTTGAGACAGCACGATGGCACAGTGGTTAGCACTGCTGCCTCACAGCGCCAGGGACCCGGGTTCAATTCCAGTCTCGGGTCACTGTCTGTGTGAAATCTACACGTTCTCCCCGTCTCTGCGTGGGTTTCGTCTGGGTGCTCCGTTTCCTCCAACATTCCAAAGTTGCGCTGGTTAGGTGGATTGGCCATGCTAAATTGCTCCTTAGTACCAGGGTAATTATGTGGGGTTATGGGGATAGGGCCTGGGTGGGATTGTTTTTGGTGCAGGCTCGATGGGCTGACTGGCCTCCTGCTGCAGCGTACGAATTCTAAATTCTAAATAATTTATTAATCCTGCCTCATCACACGTTACCATCGCCTTTCCTTGGTTGGTTCAAAAACTGGAGGTCATCCAAAGCTCTGCTGCCCACATCTTAACTTGGAGCAAATCTTGTTCATCTATCACTCCTCGCTGGCCTACATTGGCTCCTGGTCAAACAACATTACTTTAAAACTCTCATCATGGCTTTCAAATCCTTCCAAGGCCTTGCCCCACTCAATCTCTGTAATCTCCTCCAGTCCACAACTCTCCGAGATATCTGCACTCCTTTAAATCTGGCCTCTTATGCTTTCACAATCATAACCGCTCTATTATTGGTAGCCATGCCTTCCGTTGCCTGGGCCCCAAGCTCTGGAATTCCTTCCCATCACCTTTCCATCTCTCTATCCTGTTTCCACATTTAAGCTACTTCATCAATCCTTCCTCTTTGACCAAGCTCTTGGTCACCTGACCTATTTCTTTATGTGGCTCCATGTCGTACTGTTCCTGTGCAGCACCTTGAGATGCTTCATTATGTTACTGTGGTTAGTAATACCTTTGAAAGCTCAATCCATCTTCACATTCCTTTGAAAATAATGTTACTTAACGTTAAATGGCAACAAAAATAAAATATTTGCAGCATTTAACTACTAAATGCCACAATTGGCTAACTAGGGTTTGCCAACATATCCCTGACGAGCAATTTTTAAAAACTTTGGTTTGGGTGGTGCAGCGAGTTGGACACTGGTCACGTCCCATCACTAACACTCACTTCATTTTCACTGAAAAGTCATGAAAACAAGAGAAAGAACGCGCAACTACAATTAGAGAAAATGCAAGGATGCACCTACCTCGCACTAAGTTCTCGATACCCTAGCTATGGCTGTAACACTACATTCTGCACGCTCTCCTTTCCTTCTCTATGAATGGTATGTTTTGTCTGTATAGCGCACAAGAAACAATACATTTCACTGTATACTAATACATGTGACAAAAATAAATCAAATCAAAAAGGATGCAGGCGAATGCTCATTCTTGTTATGGATATAACATTGCACGCTGAAAATATGATTGGTGTTCAGACTCAAAGTAAGTGGCGCACTGGGAGCGCACTCCGGAAGCTGGAAGCAGGCCCAAAGCTCACCGAGACTTGGGCCTCATGTGCCAACTGCTGATGTCAACCTGGAATCTCAAGGCAGCTCCACAAAGTTGGGAATAGTATTCCTCCTGCTCCTGCCTCAGCAGGTTACTTAGAGTCATAGAGGTTTACAACATGGAAACAGGCCCTGCGGCCCAACTTGTCCATGCCACCCTTTTTTTTTTAAAACCCTGAAGCTAGTCCCAATTGCCCGCATTTACCATCCCGTAGAACAACTGTTTTGGTGGCTACTTGCAACAGTCCCTTTAAAAACAGCTGGTTAGGCCACATCAAGACAAGGTTATCTTGATCCCCCAATTTCAGAAGAAAACCTCAAGCAGGGACCCCTACTTCTTTATGCAAAGTGCCTGATGCCTGATTCAAGCAGGGGTCCTGGCAGCCTATACTGGAGCCTTTAGTAATATGACAAACTGCATATTCGTGGCACAAAAAATATGCGTGCGCGCACTGGATGTTCAGGCCCCTATTTCACAACCGTATGAAATTCTAGGCCAATAGGTTTTTTTTTTTTAAAAACAGTACACTGAGAACAGGATGGGAGATAGTAAAAGATGATAGATAATTGATTAGTGTCACAAATAGGTTTACATTAACACTGCAATGAAGTTACTGTGAAAATCCCCTAGTCGCCACACGCCAGTGCCTGTTCGGGTACACTGAGGGAGAATTTAGCACGGCCAATGCAGCTAACCAGTATGTCTTTCAGACTGTGGGAGGAAACCGGAGCACCCCGGAGGAAACCCACGCAGACATGGGGAGAACGTGCAGACTCCACATCCAAGCTGGGAATCGAACCTGGGTCCCTGGCGCTGTGAGGCAGCAGTGAGATTATTTAGTATTTACATTATTCCTCTCTTAGGCAGCCTAAGCCACCGGAATACTCCACACGTTAAACCTGGAACCTTCACAGTCTACAAAAATCTGCTGGTCTTGTAATACACTTTATAATCAGCCGTTCTCTGTGCAAAATCAAAATCAGAGTTGAAAGGTTTGATCTTGCGCACTGTTTACTTGTTTCGGAGCATTTGCACCCTCCACGTTTGTTTCTCCCTTACTGCTAATTTTAAACATGCAGAATGAGTTTGAATCATTGGGACCCGATGCTCTCGACACTGGCATCGTTCAATTGCGAAACGCATTTTCAAGCAAATTAAATGTGGCAATCTCCCATTTTGGTGCTGGGATTTTTTTTTAAAAGTGTTTCAGCAAAGATAAAGAGGGAAGATAAATGCAAGCTGAACAGACCACAACTTCATTTTACTTTTTCCATTTAACCTCAGCTGAAGGAACAAATGGCAAATGTAGCAAAAACATTGCGTCACCTGTGGACTGAATTGTCCTTATTTGAAGTCACGTCTCAGTTTAGGAAATAAAGGTGCAAGTGTCAACTCTATTCCAAAGTGTTCCAATATAAAAAAAATAAGCAGGTGCACAGTTTACGCCCACACAGGTTAACTGCTGCTATTCACTCCTCCCATTCATTCAGCTGCTCTCAAGTCTAATCCCTATTCATCTCTCTGACCTTTCCAGTTAAGTGAATTCTAAGCCCTTAATGTAGTTCTGAAGTGGCTGGTCTGTTTAATGTGGAACGCCAGGATTCAGGTTATCGGAGAGAGCCAAGTTTCCTTTTCCATCTGAAAGTTCAGAAATGCATCGTGAAGCCGCAGCAACACCGTGCCCACTGCTCACTGAAATGAATGTTTGCAAAACCGCAAATTCATTTCGAAGGTGCAGTTCGTTAATGCACCACCTGGAGCGGTACCAAGCCACCGAGACCCATGAAGTTTTGATTCACGGTCTGTCTCTCTGACCAAGGCATATTAGCAACATTTAAGAGGCATCTGGATAGGTACATGAATAGGGGGATACAGACCGAGTAGGGGCAGAAAGGTTTTAATGTTTAGTTAGGGCACCGTGATCAGCACGGGCTTGGAGGGCCGAAGGGCCTGCTCCTGTGCTGTACGTTTCTTTGTTCTACCCACTAGAGAACACCTGGCTGCAGGACCAAGCCACATTTGACCAGCCCCATGACTCAAAACACCTGACCACTTGATTCAGTTTCCATATATATGCACATATTCCAGTAATAGGTCATTAGATAACGATCATGAAGGAAGGAGCTTTCCCCCTTATACTCTCAGGAGCTGAAGCAATCCAAAGATGTGCAGGGTGGGTGGATTCAATGCTAAATTGCTCCTTAGTGTCAGGGGGATTAGTAGGGCAAATATGTGGGGTTACAGGGATAGGGCTTGGGTGGGATTGTGGTCGGTGCAGAATTGAAGGGCCGAATGGCCTCCTTCTGCACTGTAGGGATTCTATGATTCGATGAAACTGTCAATAGATGAAGTTTGTCAACCAAGCAATGGCAAAAGAAAAAAATCTGAAGCTTTGTTTCTGTTCAAGGGCTTACAAAACAGTAAATTCACTTTGGAAGCAGTCGAGTTGAAATGAGTTGTTAATTATCATGGCGCCATGAATGAAGTACAGTATAACATTCTCTCCGTTTACTCGCAGAGATTTAAAACGCCCCCTAGCTCTACACTCATAATCCAAGTTAAATATTTCAGTTCATCCATACGCCCCTCAGGATTTTCAAGACCTGGATCATATTTCCCCTCATTATTCCTCTCTCTATCTATAAAGCTGTGCAGGTCACTGCGAGCAATTCTGCCTCCCATTCAACATAATCAATGCTGCATTGTAGGCAGGGTGTCAGCAAAATATAGCTGCATTAAAAAATTCATTAAACATCCAAGTTACTTTTCAATCATTTTTTTCAATGAACGTGCTGGCTGGCTGGCTGGCTCCCCCAGTCGGAGGTCATCTTTGATGTGGCTGCAACATGAGCTTTGAAGAGATTTATACTTTTGTCACCTCACCTTGGCTGCGAGAACTTGCGCTGCCGTTCCACCCGCACGACTTGGTGTTGTGGTCGGGCAGTGGAGGCCAAGGTGGGAGTCTTAAAACGCCACAGTTCCACACCTACCTTGGGACAATGAAAGCACCAACCGAGGAGCCAGCAGTTTATAGATTCTTATCTTGGACTGTTACTTAATCTGCTGTAGTGAAAAGATAACAACGCCATAAATTAGGGTGACAGTTATGCAACCAGCCAAACTAATCTCACCAAATTAACCTCACTTCTGAGGGGTGATTTAAACTAACACCCAAGTGCTTGAAACATCTTGACCATACACAGTATCAGAATCATAGTGAATGCGTCCAGTGTTCGGGGCTAAATCCTACTGTCCAATTCTTAGGACTTGCTGAGATGTTGCTTAATTTGATGCCAAATCTCACATTTCCCTTCATCATTCAACATACCAGTCCACAACTAACTGCATCCTTCACTTCAAATTGCTTTTCAACCGATTTGCTCTCTCTCTCAGTGACATAAATATCCGAGGCATGAATCATTACCAATCTTCAGATGAATTAAAATCAAGTGGGGAAAGCAAGAAGCACCAGATCTAAATCACAGTGGGATGGACAATTGCCTGAAGAAACTGAAGTCTAGTCAGGGCAGAATTTACACAGTGGAAAAGGAGATCACCCACTGATCACATGGAATTCAAATTACATTTTAAAAACACATCACACAGATATGGATTTACCCTCTGGTATTATAAAGGGATTAAATTTTGCTGCTCTACATTTTATGGCCCTTTCCTAAACGAACAAAGTGGTTATAAGGCCCGTAACTGATAGTCAAATTCCAGATACCAATGACAATTCTTGCTGTCAATAAAATCTTTAAAGAGACTCAATCAAAGACACTTAAAACAACTTGGGGCTTAGATTTGGGCACCAGAACTTGAGAGAGACCAGGCCCTCGACATTACTATGGAAACCATTTCGGGACTTTGTCTCAATGCCTTCTGCGATTCCATAACATTCAACTTTTAGACACTGCAGTAGATGTGATGCACATGCAAAATCGCCTCTATTTAAGTGTATTCTTGGATTTATGATATTTTAAGCAATATATTTTGCCTTGCATCCAATTCAGCTACAATGCAAAAAATAGCAGAACAGCAATTATGTAACAGAGAACCAAACCAACGGTTTCCATGGACATGGTCACAATTATTTCCCTATGGTTTGACCTCAACATATAATGCTGCAAATGTGGCAGGCACGAGTCCTGTGTGGTGTACCTCACTGCTCAAACCATTTGCTGTGGAAATATTGTAAAGGGCTGATCAGAATGCCCATGATGTGTCTATTACCTCCAATAATATGCTTTCAGATGTGCAACAAGATTCTCAAACACGGAGACACACTTGATGAGGCTCCAGCAGGACTGACTGTGAATAGCTTTCCAGCTGCATGCGATTTCACCTCCCTCACTTCTAAAAGGCTGGTGTTACAGAACAGAACTGCCTCTTATTGTTTGCACTCAAATGGTATAAATCTGCAACAGCCTCACACAGAACCCCCTGCTGTGCGTACAGAATATAAAGCAACTGCTCCGGTTGAGCCGACAGGTATACGGTTACACCATATCAAAGGAGATCAGGCTGCATATTTTACGTCAACATGGTTAGAGTGTCAAATCAAAAGCAGGCGGCCTATTTGGACCAGGATCATAAATAAGCCCGTGCCTTGAGGATTGAAATGCAAAGTGGTAAGAGGTGTGAAATAGGTGGCAGTAGGCAGTCCTGGTAATGAAGAGGATTCAGGGCAAGATTTTGCCTTTTGGGATTGAGGCCCCAACATTGCTAAAATCCTGACGGCCAATTGGTAAAGAAAGAGATCAGAAGGCAATCTTAACTCAGTTTTAGATTTATCCACAAAGTGAAATGCTACAAATGTATAATGCCCAATGCTACAACCCACCACCAGTGCCCCTTCATCATTCTGTTCCTTGAGAGTAGATTTATTCACACGATGCAGCATCTCTGCCTCTGAACTACCCAACCAGTGTCCAACTAACACTGTCCAAATAATAATAACTACAACCAGTTAACAACCCCTTAAAGGGCACTGCAAATAAAACAATACTACAAAGGAAACCTATCAAATTAAAATAACATGCCCACGGTTAGTGTCCCTTTATTTGTGCTCAAGTAATCATCTAATGCATGCCTTCACCAGCATATGCGTAACCTTAATTGATATAATTAGGTAAAGTCACCATGTCCCCAGATATTTATAGGCTGCTGTCCCTTTTGAGGAGGAGAGCTGACTGGTGGAGATTTAACCTGAGGATCACCACACCTCAGGCAAAGGGAAGGTTGAGAAGGCTTCAGCCGGTAAGGGAATTTAACCCACGCTATTAACGTTGCTCTCCATCACAAACCAGCTGTCCAGCCAACTGAGCTAAACCAACCCCCAAATTATTGATAATTTATATGATTTTCAATATAGGGATTACAGCCCCACACTGAGGGAAAGAGTCACCTGGAAGTGATCTTCCATGAACCTGGTCAATCAGTGGCCAGAGAGCAGGCTTGCTGTTCAGTTGATAGTGCTTGGGCTGGAGGACTAATAGGAGGTCCTCCTGCATGGAAGCAGCAGCAACCCGCAGCTCAAGTTAAGTGGGGAAAAAGGAGAAAAAACAAGAAAACGAGGGACAGAGAGAATATGCAGGCAGGGAGTGGTTGGAAAACAGAGGTAGGTATCATGAGCATACACGTGGAACTGGATATAACGTACAAATGACTTCACCATGGATACAGAATAAATACGGATAAATTATTGATCAGCCATGTTCATTGACTGGTGGAATAGGCTCAAGGGGCTGAATGGCTTACTTACTTATCAACATTGTCCACTTAGGGGCGGCATGGTGGCACAGTGGTTAGCACTGCTGCTACATAGCGGCAGGGGCCCAGGTTCAATTCCCAGCTTGGGTCACTGTCTGTGTGGAGTCTGCACGTTCTCCCCATGTCTGCATGGGTTTCTTCTGGGTGCTCCGGATTCCTCCCACAGTCCAAAAGAGGTGCATTGGCCGTGCTAAATTCTCCCTCAGTGTACCCGAACAGGCGCCAGAGTGTGGCGACTAGGGGATTTTCACAGTAACTTGACTGTAGTGTTAATGTAAGCCTACTTGTGCCACTGATAATCAAACTTTAAATAAATAAACTTGAAACAATCTAAAATTTTGTTTCCTTTGTAATGACTGTACACAACAGCATGAAGCATTGGAACAGGATTGGCCATAAATCAACCTGCTCTGCTTGGGGTATACTCCTTATTACATATTTACGATTTCCCGCCCAAATTTATCATTCATTTCTTCAGAAGTTTAATTATTTTATTTTAATCTACACACATTCATAAAATGGAAGTTTGAATGCCTCTATTAAGTCTCAACTGTGCAAATTCTAATTATTTTTTCATTTAAATGGGTCACTGTAGCACCTCATTACTCAGATTACTAAAGTCAGGTGAGTATTCGAAAGTCATAATAATTAAAAACAACATTATAAAACAGGGTGGATCAGAAATCAGATGGAGCTGCTTCAGCTCTGGCATCCTTGGCCCAGGAAGAGTGAAACAAAAGATTTCCTTGGATTTAGTTTTGACCTTTCACACAGTCCGTTTCTCACAAGCTACTGTGGGGACGTCAAGCGCTTCCTCGCTTTGGCTGCTTTGTTTGCACTTGGTGATAACAATATCACTTTTGTGTGCAGCATTATCATTGCTATTAAAATTGATTTGTGTGGCCAGGAGAAATGTCTAGGGGATAGCGATCGAGTCAGTATTCAGATAGATTGTCATTAAGCTGCAACAGAGGAATGGTTAAAAGCGGCTGTAAATGAAACACAAGAACAGGAGTTTTATTACTGACGTCACTGGATTCCACTCATTTCCCAGAGTGAATGTATTTCTGCAGTTGTGATCATAACTCGTTTGCAATATTTTTTTTTAAAACAAACTAGTGTTTAATTTTACACAGCATGAAAGGAGGAAAATGAGACAACATGACACCACCCCCCACCCCGCAAACAGTGAGAATTAACAGGGATGGCAACAATAGTTGAGACGAGCCAGGTGCGATTTTTATGCTGAGTCCAGATTTTATCCAGAATCGCATCAGCAAAACTGAAGCCAATTCTTTAGCTCTCGCATGTTTCTGCAAGTCCTCCCATCAAGCTCAGTGCTGTCATCTCAGGCTCAGTCTAATTCCACAATGCTTTCGTGGGCCCTTCCTGACATCGAGATGTTGAAAGATGTGCGGGTTAGGTTGATTGGCCATGCCAAATTGCCCCTTAGTGTCAGGGGGGTTAGCAGGGTGAATACGTGGGGTTATGGGGATAGGGCCTGGGTGGGATTGATGTCGGTGCAGGCTCGAAGGGCCGAATGACCTCCTTCCGCATCAGAGGGATTCCATATGATTGGGCCGAGATCCCTTCTCCATACTGAATGCATTATCAAGGTTGCTTTGATTGAGGGACAGAAGATTGCGCAGCACTGCCCCAGCGTGTCCCCTACTGTTGCCCACACTCATGCCTTCTGCAGTGGTCTCCTTGCCAGCCTTCCCACCTCAAAAAACTGTAACTCAGATCCCAAATGTCTAGGCCGGTATTGTCCCCCTACGCAAGGTCCTTTCCATCAATTTATTTCACGATTCTGATCCCCCTCCATTCCCTTCTTACCCCCTCAAGTAATAACTTCTCCAGTTTGCACACCCCACAATTGCCCTCATTATTTCATAAGTAATTGGTGCAACCACACCCACAGAGACTTAGTAGAATTAAGAATACTGCGTCCAGTCTTGGTCTCTGCACATGGTGGGTAATACACCAAAGGTATCATGGTTCACAGCAGGCGCCGAAGGTTGATACTCAGTTTAAAAGACACTAGTTATCAATATAGGCTTGGAGAATTAAGTCTACTTACTCTAAAACATTGGAGGCTGCAACAAAATTCACCAATATTTAAAATGAAGAAGGGACCAGACTGCACGATTTGAATTAGTTTAGACAAAATGAGGGCACATGCATACCACTTAAACAAGTATAGAACTCGGTTAAATAAAAAGATTTTTCTTTTCGTATCAAGTCATTGACCTTTGGAACAAGTTGCTGACTCTTACAGTGAATGTAGATTCACTAAATGTGTTCAGAAGGTATTTGGATGAATTCACACTGCATATTAAGGGTAATTCAATGATGGTCACGTGTCTCATGATCTGTGTAGTCACCTGGAATGACTGTAGTTTGATCGTCTTCAGTCATCGGAAAGGAATTCTGTTCACTCTGAATTGGCTCTTATCGTTTTTTTTAAGCTTGCAGTTCAAACTATCTCAATCGATTACATAACTGCTGGTGGGTGGAGAGCATTGGGTTCATGAAGGTGAGTTGCAAACTATTGAATGAGACAGGCTCAATAGACAACCTGGTCTTTTCCTGCCTGCCACTTTTACATATTCATGTTGCACTCTCAGCATGAATTGAGATATAAAATACTATAGTCACACATTTCATTCATCCAATTTAGCTTAACAGATTCACACTTCTAGTACTAGAATACTTGCACAAGTTAATTGGAACATTACTGGTTAATCAACTGTATATTTATGGTGTTAGGGCCATCCACCTGAAACATTAACTCTACTTCTCTCTCCACAAATGTTACCTGACCTGTTGAATATTTTTCAGCATTTTCCCTTTTTAATTTCAGATTTCTAACATCTGCTGTATTTTGCTTTTATATACATTGATGGTGCCTACATTGGCAGCATTTTTAAGCGCTGGTGAATTTCACAAGTTGGCAATTCCGACTGTGCATAAAATAATACTAAATTTATAACCCAGCCAATTCGTGGAGTCATAGAATCCCTACAGTACAGGAGGAGGCCATTTGGCCCATTGAGCCTGCACCAACAACAATCCCACCCAGATCCTATCGCCCTAACCCCATGTATTTACCCTGCTAATCTGACACGAAGGAGCAATTTTTTAGCCTGACCATTCAACCTAACCCGCACTTTTTTGGACTATGGAAGAAAACAGAAGCACTCGGAGGAAACCCACATAGACACGGGGAGAATGTGCCAACTCCACACACAGTCACCCAAGGCTGGAAATGAACCCGATGTGAGGCAGCAGTGCTAACCATTGTGCCATCGTGCTGCCCCCTTATTTGGTCAGTATTCTATTCCAGTATTTTTTTTTTGAAAACTTCAAATCGTTTAAGAACATGATTCGGACACATCCCGGATTTTAAAAGCTGCACAAATGAACTCGAGAACAGCTTCTTCCCTGCTGCTGTCAGACTTTTGAATGGACCTACCTCATATTAAGTTGATCTTTCTCTACAGCCTAGCTCTGACTGTCACACTACATTCTGCACCCTCTCGTTTCCTTCTCTATGAATGGTATGCTTTGTCTGTATAGCACGCAAAAAACAATACTTTTCACTGTATACTAATACATGTGATAATAATAAGTCAAATCAATTTTACACAGCTATATATCCTCAAAATATTGCTAGATGAGGTCTGACAATAATGCCGGTTCAATATTGGAAATTTGAAGGCGACAGTCAGTCTTCTGTTGGGTTTTCTTTAGCCCCCACTGGGGATAAATTATACAGAACACACAAACAAACGATTACACTGAATAGCATCCATGCAAGTAATGCCCACTGCCACTGCTGCATTTTCAAGCCCAGGAATTGAAATGCATCAAGCATTGTGTCTCTGTACCACAACTGTTTACTGCCATGAGCACAGATAACTGGTGACAGCTACAGCAAAGTGTTGACATTTCGAGTTATTTTTAGCATTAAAAGGAATGACTCCCACGGTGTGATTCAGTCCAGAGTAATTGCAATTTTGCAACAAGACAAGACAGTACAGCTCCTCACCCACCACATACAAATCATGTCAACATCCCTCTGGCCCAGTGCTAGACCCAGGAGGATTTTGTTCATGACATTTTTTTCTGAATGAGAATTTCAGTCATCCAAAGGGATCTATGGCACGTGTTAAATGTTTTACATA